>NC_134854.1:52292002-52534502 GCF_049852395.1 Peromyscus maniculatus bairdii
ATGAGATACAAATGCCAGAATGTTTTGAGTCTAGTCTCAAATGTTTTGAGACTAGAAAGTTAGGCTTGAGTGGCCTTGCATTGCAAGGAAAAGGTTAAAATAAGGGCCACTCTGGGCGTGGGGGGCATAAGACAGCAGGGGACACATGAACTCAAGGGGTGTAGGAAAGCAACTGAGTCCAGAAGGTCCTTGTAGCCCTCTGCAGCAGAGGGCCTATTGGTTTTGGTCAGGCAGTAGTGCCAATGCTAATTCAGTCTAGGGGCCTTGAAATGATACAGTCTAGGGGTCTTGATTGGATTCCCTTTCTCTGCCAGTTAAAGAATTAAAAAGCAGGAAGAAAATCTGAAGTTCAACAGGAGGCAGCAGAGAAATGTTAAGCACTGCAGACAAAATCAGCAGTTGAAGAGAGGTGATTTTTAAGGGGGTGAGGAAGCACACATGTGCAGCAGACACTCAGAGAAAACAGCCCTCTGCAGAGTGGAGGGGGACTTGAAAAACCTAGACATCCAGTCTCTTTTCAAGGGCTGGGGTTCTTAAAGCCTCTGAAGAGTTTTCCTCTCGTAAGCTATGGTTGGTCAGTTTGAAGAAAGCTAGGCTGGTTGATTGGCCCAGAACATGTGTTATATGTCCTTGAACTTGTTGAGACAGTCCATCAATAGCAGGCCTGCTGGTGGGAGACAAAAGCCTACAAGGCCTTTGTTTTAAGCTGCCAAGCTTTTGTCTCAAGTCAGGAAGGTGAGGAAGAACCTGGCCATCTTGGAAATTTGCCACCTTTATTACCTAGCCGTGGCCCCTCTCCCTGTCTGTCTCATTCCTAGTGTCTCATTACCACATAGTGCTGGCCTCCATGAGAAATATGCACATCAGTCAACATCCAGCCTTTCCCAGCCAGGGTCCAGGAGAGAGTGAACCCCTACCTCCCTAAGGCAGCCACGCTGAACTTCTTACCATGTACCCAAAGGCCACAGGTACCCAGCTTGTTTTGTGTGCCTATAGTTCATGTGGTAAGCCTAAGGTGAGGAAGGTTGATAGTCTGGTGGTGGATGTTGGCCACCAGTGTATAATCAACAAACATCTCCAGGCTTCCTGAAACACTATAATAATGACCACTTGGAATCTTTGCAAACAAGATCTCACCTCCACTGCTCCAACTAGATTGCTCCATTCATTGAAACACTGCCATCTCCCACCCCACACCCCCAGGATTAAAGCCATTAATAAACCAAAGTCTTTGCAAAACTTTTAACATTTGGCTGAATATATATATATATATATATATATATATATATATATATATATATATGTAAATTTTTAATGTCATTAAATTGCTTTTGACCACTTACTAGTTTGGTCATTTTTGCACACCATTTATTGAATGAGCAACCAGCTAGACTTAAGTTCTTCACATATACTGAAACTCAGTTGGTATTTGCCCCAACACAGTATGTAAGGTCAGTGGTTCTGACCATGGCCCACAGTATGTAGATGACACACCGAAGCACTTTGGTGGTTTGAATGAGAAGTCCCCCATAGTCTTTGATATTTGAACACTTGGTCATCAGCTGGTAGCCCTAGTTGGGGAGGCTTAGAAGGTGTGACCTTTTGGGCAGACTAGAGGCCTTGAGAGTTTAAAGCCTTTCATCAGTTCCAATTGGCTGTCTCTGCTTTCTGCTTGTGGTTGAGGATGTGCGCTCTCAGCTTCCTGTTCCAGCAGCCAGACTGATGCTTGCTGTGTGCCTCCCACCAGGATGGACTCTTAGTCTTCTAGAACCCTAAGCCAAAAGAAACTTCTTCCATAAGTTGCTTTTTGGCATGGCGTTTCATTGCAACAGAAAAGTAAGCAATATAAGCACAAAGTAGGTAAGTTAGACTTGCTTTACAAGCCAACTCTTGAATACTGATGCAAACCTCTTAAGGGCTATCTAGGAAAACGGTGGCCAATCAAGGGGTATGTGGCAAAATAGTTAGTTCCACTGTGTTTTGTAAAGGCCCTGTGATATTGCATGGGGATGTAAGCATCTAGAAGGAGAAGGTGCCCATGGATTTTCATAGAGAAGCTCACAGCTTAGTTGGAGAGACCAACTGCTGTACCTAGAAACAGTGGAATGCCTGAGACAACGCCTAGGTTGAGTAGAAGGTGAGCTGAAGGAAAGGAGGGCGTTCTGAAAGGAGACTTGAGACAGAATCTTGGGTAAAGAGGGCTAAGACTGGGGGGTCCATGCAAGTGAGAGTATCCCCAGGGACATTGAGTGGAAGGAAGGCAGAGTGCACAGGGTCCATCCATACTTAGAGAAGAAGCCACCTTCACCTGTAGCTTCTATGCTGGAAGCTCAGCATAGAAAAGGCCTGGGGACTTGAGGAACCAGTAAAGGGAAAAATCATGCCAGCAATGTCTGAAAGGCCTTTCGAGCCAACATAAGCCATTCTCACAGCATGACCACAACCCATGGTGCTGAGACAAACACTGTCTAACAGAAGGCACTGGGCATTCCTGTGGAGCATCAGCATTAAGTCAGGCAGCGAGTTCACTCTGGGGCTTTCATTTAGTGCCAAAGCCCAAGCAAGGTGAGACCATGAAGTGACTGCTAGTAGAAGGGAACATAAAACTGAGCTCCAGGAATGTCAGCATCAGAGGAGGGGTGGAGAGAAACAACTCATACAGAAGCATGGAGCAAGAAGGTATCACCAGAGTAGGCAAAATGACAGCGGAGGTCTGATTCAAAGAAGATGACATTAGAAATTGGACACAGAGGGGAAACTTGATGGAATAAGGGAACAGTTGTTTTGGGGTCTTCCACATAATGAGAACTTGTACTTCCTGTGACAAACAAGTTGGTTCTTTAGGAAAGAAGTAGGATGATGAAAACCCTTTTAGGAAAACAAGTCTAGCAACAGGCTGTAATTGATTGGAAAGTGGGAGGACTGGAAACAGAGACTATCTCCGAGATCCAGGTGAGGCCAAGGAGTCGAGGCCTTGAGAGCAAAGGGGAGCAAAGGAGTAGAAGGTGAGTTGGTAGAGGGCTGGCCTGCTGTGCATGGAGCACTGGGCTTGATCCCTAGCACTGTCTTAGTTGAAAAGAAAATGGACAGCATAGTGCATGCCTATACTCCCAGTGTGCCTGTAATTTCAGGGTGAAAAGAAGAGAAGATAAAGCAGGACAAACAAATGGGTGATATTACAGATGACCACTGAGCACAGTGACTTCAGATAGGGAGAGCAGCATGGTTCCTCCAGGAGAGACGCAGGGAGTTACAGGGGAGGAGGATACTGAGTTCACGCTAAGGTTCTGACAGAGACCTCCAGAGGCTGGGCCTGAGGCACTAGCCTGCTGATGGTGGTGACAGGGAGTGAGTTTGCCATGGCAGGTGGGACAGGGTCCACAAGGAGCCAGCAAAGGGGAGAGTGACAGAAGGAGTCAGTAGAAAGCCAGCTCACAGCTCACTGAGTCACAAACCTTGAGGGGTTTGGGGGAGTGTTGAGGACAGCAGGGCCCTAAATCAGAGAAGGGGGCAGGGCAAAAGCTAGAGGTCAGGAAAGGTCTATGGGCCTCAGGGGAGGGGTGGATGGTGACATACTCATGGAGCTTCATGGAACTTCTTTAGTGTGTAGTCAGCTCAGGCGTCCTTAAATTACTTCTAGAGTTCCCTGCTAGCCTCCTGACCTGTCTCCCTGCTCCACCTCAACTCTCACTGTTCTCTGTAAGCTGGACAAGGCGGTCTCTGCCTTTAAGAGCATTACAATATTAAGTGGTAGTATGGCCCCCAGTACAAACCTGCCCACATGCCTCCTTTTGGATCTGTGGGTTCCTTCAGAAATGAAGGCGGCTGGAGCAGTTGGTCAGGAGAGCAGAACAGAACCAGGCAAGTAGTGCTGTCTCAACCGGAAGAACTAGAGGAGCGGGGAGGGGGGGGGGGGAGTGAGCACATGTGCATTGATAACTAAGAAGCCCTGCAATGTGGGATAAGCTGATGCTACTGCCGAGGAAGACAGCCTTCCTCTGCAGATTCCCACGTACCTGCTGCCCACAGGTGATGGGAGATGAGGCAGTGGAGCCTGCCCTGGACTGGGCTGACCAGCTCGCTTCCTTTGCACTGGGGCTCATGTCTTTGATCCAAACAGAAGGTGGACCTTGGCTCTGTCTCATGTGTTGCAAAATTTGTTCATGCTGTGTTCACTTCTCCACTCTTCTCCTGCTCTGCATTGACTGATAAATGTTACCACTTAACAGAGTGGTTGATGCCATTAGCAGCATCTTGTGGGTCCTAAGAATCCAGTGACTTGCTCATTAGCATCCCAGCTCCAGGCTTAGGACCCTGAGTCGTAGAGACACTTTTTAATCCGAAAGAGCACCTCCCAAGCGTAGGTGCTTGTGTGAAGAGACTGTTGTCACCTTGCTCTTTGTGGCCTGTGGACGCGAAGCTCCATGTGATCAGAGGGGAAGCATCAGGTGGCCTCTAGAAAATGGACATTGGCAAGGACTTTAGCAACCACCCTGTTTAACCTCCCACTCAAAGGGATCCCTCCAGCAGCACTTATTAATAACTATTCTCTTGGTTTAAATTTCTCCCCGAAATAAATATTGGATGGGTGATCCAAGTAAGTTGAGAGTTGATATTACCAGAATATCAAGATGAACACAGGTTTGTGTGTGTGTGTATGTATGTGTGTGTGTGTGTGTGTATCATTGTTAATTAGGATTTCTTAGACTTATAAATGTGTACAGGGCACTCTAGCCCTCTGTCCTTCCTGAATTTTCACTCTTTCTTGATGATATCTGCCGCACTAGGAAATAGCTCTGGATGACTTCCTAAGTATAGAAGACAGAGAGAGATAGTGAGACCAAGTGACAAGCTCCAAACCCCTAGAGGTCACATCGAAGCCATTCTAAATACATTGACAAGTCCAGAGCTTTGTCTGTAATGATGTTTAACTTGAAAAGTCACATCTGTGTTGCAGCAGCTTTTATGTGTGGCTTGTGCAGTTAGGCCTGCAATAGGAGCATGAGCCTGTCTGTCTAGTGCAGTCAAGATCATGATTGGTTTCTTTGACTTTGTCATTCAGCCAACTTGGCTGCATAGACACACTGTTCCTGAAATAAAGAAATGGTCTCAAAGGGCAGTGGTGGGGCACGACTTTAATCCCAGCACTTGGGAGGCAGAGGCAGGTGGATCTCTGTGAGTTCAAGGCCAGCCTGATCTATAGGTCGAGTTCCAGGACAGCCAGGGCCAAACAGTGGGACAACATCTCAGGGGGAAAAAAACCAAAACCAAAAACAAGCAAACAGAAAGAAAAAGAAAGAAATGGCTTCAGAGGCACTGTGAGTGTATTCCCTACCCCTACCACCTTTGGGAAGAGAAAAAAACAAAACCTTCCTTGTAACTCTGTATAAGAGGCAAAGCCTTACCAAGGCATCATACAGCAGATCTCATCACAGATCAATCTCAAGCTAGTTCCTGAAGTACTGGAGATTATGTCACTTGTCATCTGGGCTTCTCAGTGGCCTGTCTTTACAAAAAGGCCAAGAGCTGCTTCTGTAGGTCTGCTGGTCAGACCCCTCTGTGTGGTGGTGTAGGAGACACGATCTGCCTGTCAAGTCAACTTTCTAAACCTTCTCTCCATGTTACAACCTTAGGAAGCCTCAGCACTGAGTTTCTCAGTTGCTCTTGTTTAGAGGCAGATGCCCTGGGCTCTTGTTTCCTAAGAGTGGAAACCAGATAAAAGCTTGGTGTCCCCTTCAACAGGGACCGCGGCACTGATGACAAAGGTTTCCACCCTCGCGTCACTGGCCCGGCACTGCCTTAGTCCTGTGGGCCCTCCCTTGTTCCCTTGAGCATTCCTCGTGTTTTCCCACCCTGGACCTCCTCTTAGGCTGCCTTCTCACCTGCAGCTTCCTTCTTCTCTCTCTGCTCTGAAGTTTTTCTACCTAATCATGACTCCTTAAATTCTCTGTTCTCTCCAGCCAGTGGCAGCATTCCCTAATGGCCACTGGAGTTTAAGCTCCATAAGAACAAAGACTTTCTTGTAGATGCCCAAATACTCAGTGCCAGCACCTAGCAAATGTTTGGTAAATGCTTATTGAGCAGAAAAAAAGAGATCATTCCCTCTGGCCCTCCATGTATCACTTGCTGTGTACATGAACCAATTGCTAAAATTTGTGAAAACAGAAACCATTGCTTGGTATCCCCTCTAGCAGAGTCTCAAATGTACTGAAAGTTCAATAAATATGGGCGGTTCTGGATGCCACGGTGCTCACTGTGTTCAGGGGACAGGGAAGCTTGCTCTGCCCCACTCTCACTCACATATAAAGCTACCCTTGAGTGACTTTGAGCAACCCAAGGTCTTCTCTTCCCTGCTGAGCTCTTGCCTACTTGGGCAGGATGTTCCTGAAAGCATGACATGTTAACCCTACATTCTTCTCCCAGAATTTTATAAAAGTTACAGAGGATTGTTCACATCAGTTATCCAGTGGTTGGCTAGTTAATTCCTGAGTAAGCCACTCTGAAAACTGATTAGAATTCTCTTTCAAATACATAATTAGGAGAAGGCCAGAAAAGGGTGCATCATTCTATCTTGTAGGAGGGAAGAATCCAGCAGATAGTCATAGAACTGTGGCGCCAGAGCCTTCCTTTCTTCTGTTATTGTAAATTATTACTGTAGTAGAAAGCCAGATTGCAGTGAGATGAAACATCACACTTCCTCTCAGCAGATATCTTACATAAGAAAACTTCCATAAATAAACGTTGCTATTAGAATGCATGCTGTTTAATGTAAAGTGCAGTAATTGTTTTATATGCTTTCTAAGTTCTAAGCTGTCCCTTGCCTCTGGGGCAGCTGTTGAACGAACTTTCTTTCTGTTAATTTTGAAAGCACAGGGCCTGGCAACATATTTGTAATCCCAGTCCTCCTGAGGCTAAAGCAGGAGGAACACGAATTTGAGGACTACCTGAGCGACACAGTAGAGTTCTAGACCAGCCTAACTGGGAAGGGAAGGATAGCAAAGAAAACTAAATTTGTACCCCTCTAAAGTGCCCATCATAGAGATAAAACAGTAATTACTTGTAGATATTTTACCTGTCTCCCTACGTCCAGTCTCTCTCCTACCCATCTCAGAATTCAAGTGCCAGTGGAGCCAGATGGTGCAGTGTACAGGCTGATGAAGCTGCAGTAGGTGGTACACGGGAGTCTTAGGAGAGGGCAGCACCACTACCCCAGATCATCACTGCTGGGAATAAATGTGGGCCCTAGAATTTCCTGAGCTTTTGATTTTTGAGTACTGGGATTAAAGGCGTGTGCCACCACTGCTCGGCAGATCTGCTCTTCTAGAAACAGCATTCCTATACATGGACATGAGCCATGACTATGGGACAAATTGCCCTAAAATGTAGTGGCTTGTGCAGTAAGTGTTGATCATCTCCGTTTCTGGGGTCAGTAACTTGAGAGCAACTTGGCTTAGACTGTCCTGGCTCAGTCTTGGGAGGCTGCACCCACTGAGCCTCAGCTGGGCCTCTAAACACTTGAAAGCTGGCTGAGGTGTGAGAGCTGCTTCTCAAGAGGCTCGCTTGTGACGGGCAAGCTGATGCTGACTGCTAGTAGGCGCTCTTTATCCTCTCCACATGGCCACTGCTTTCTCTAGAGCCAGTGATTCAAAACGCAACAGGCTAGAAGCCAGTGTCTTTTCATGACTAATCTGACAAGTCACACATCATTATTTCTGTAATATTTTATTGATTCCACACATTTACCCTACTTGGTATAGTAGGGCAACCGATAGGGACATGTGGACTGTCACAGGCCATCTTAGAGGCTGGCTGTCACTGCTGTGCTCCCAGTAGACCTCAGTAAGTCCTTTATAAACACACCAACATTAAAAAGGTTCCCAAAGAAACCTAAGTCAATCACACACATACACCAGCAATTTGTGTTTCATTTACTAACATTTCTGAGACCAACCTCAGAAATTAAATCCCCTGCATGTATATATAGCCCATCTCACAAATGCCTGCTCTGGAACTATCTAAAGTAATTTTTTTAAATTAAAATTAAAATCTTGCTCATACTATCACTTAGAGCAGTAGTTCTCAGCCTTCCTAATGCTGCGACCCTTTTTATTACAGTTCTTCATGTTGTGGTGATCCCCAACCATAAAATTATTTTTGTTGCTACTTCATAACTGTAATTTTGCTACTGTTATGAATTGTAATGTAAATATCTGTGTTTTCCAATAGTCTTAAGCGATCCCTGTGAAAGGGTCACTCGACCCTAAAGGACTTAAGACTCACAGGTTGAGAACCACTGACTTAGAGTGATAGATTCAGGTGTGCCCTCTGCTCCCAGAGGGAGTGCTAATTAGCTCACCCTGTCTGCTCTATGGGGTATTCCTTGAATATTCTTTGTGGGCATGTTCTCTCAGATACCAGGATTCCACTTCTACTGAGCCTACTGGTTGTCGGTTGGCTGGTTTTTTGTTTTTGTTTTTTTTTTCAAGTAAATGGGAAGGTGTAAGCAGGAGTGATGGGAACTTAACATCAGAGACAGTGATGTAAGCCTGGAGAATAATGGCCGGTTTGGGGGCTCTGCTCCAAAGTCCACTTCCCAGAGCCTCACTGCCATCTCATGTCAGTTAATTGAAGGAGTAGGGCTCCCCCAGTTTCTGCCATGGTGTCCACTTCTGGTACTCCCTTTCTATCCACACACTAACTCAAAGAGCAAGACAAGTGGGTGTTGCTGATGCTCTCAAACATGTACACTTCAGGCCCCATACAGCTAGTCTTTCAAGACCACTCTTTATATTCGTTTAAACAAGATTTACTTGAATAAAAATGCTAAGGGGAAGGAAAGGTGCCCCGATATAATTTCCCCCTAGGGAAACCCTCAACTGGTAGCCAGTTCTTGTTGTTCAGTAAACAAAACCAAAGGTGACCTGAGAATTGAAGGTCACCGCTAGCAACATTGTATGGGCCCTGTAACATTTGTATGTGTATCTGAGGGGACATTAGATGGGTGTCCCTGAAGCCGCCCACCCTGGCAGTGGCCACCAAGTCCTAGTGTTGTAATTGGAAATGAAATGTATAATTCATAAGGCCATGGTGGCATGCAATCTGTAGTGTGTGTGTGGGGGGGGGCTGGTAATTACAGAATTGAGAAATGAAGCTGCAGTGTGTACGGAACCTTTCTAGAGGAGAGGCTGTATGATAGATGGCCTGCATTGTTCTCCTTCTGACCTTTTCCTGAACTTCCCTTTAGAGGAACAGAGGAAATACAGTTCTGCCATTTCCCATATTGTTTTTGAATAGTACCTTAAGATGCCTACCCTTAGCATATTTGATCTTCCACTGGGAGTTTACTTTCTCTCCTGTGCTTTGCTGTTTCCATAGAAAAACCTAACCACTAATGATTCTGCCCTGGGGTTAACGCAGAACACAGAGGCTACACAAGTATCTGTCCATATTGAACACAATGCTTACAGGGAAAGGAAAACTCCCAGTGGCATCCACTCCCTCTGTCCCATATTCCCAGCCAAGCGAAGCAATCAGGGAATGGCCTTCCGTGATGGTGCCGAACCCAGGAGGAGGGAGGGCAGACCCGAACCTGCAACCAAACAATAGAATCGTTTGGTAGATGGGAAGGTGTGAGCAGGAGTGATGGGACTTATGTCAGAGACAGGCCTAGAAGATAATGACTAGTTTGAGCGCTCTGCTCCAAAGTCCAGTGCACAAAGCTCATTGCCATCTCTGTCCTGACCTTAGCTGATTCTCTAGTGCTTTACACTCAGAGGCAGTCTGTTGATCTGGTCATGGAAGCCCAGAAGAGGGAAAAATGGAAGAGTCCTCCTCACTATTCATTTTCTTTATTATCATATATTAGTTATACAAAATAATTATGATATTTCCCTTTGGGGCAGGGGAGAGAATATAGGTTAAAATAAAACTCTATGTGTAGTTTAGACTGGCCTGGAACTGGCTATGAGATCCTCCTGCCTCTGCCTTTGCCTCTGTCTCGAGGGCTGGGGTTATAGGTGTACACCAATATGCCCTGCTCCATTAACACTTTTTCAAAGGAGTATCTGACATATTTTGATCATAGTCACCCCCAATTTTGATTACTCTTTCCTATCCTTCCCTGCTCTAGCTGGTCCCTTCCTCTTCCCAAATAGTCCTTCCTTTCTACTTTTTCTATTCTTACAGTTTTTTGTTTAGTTATTGTTATTTGTCTAGATTCTTGGTGAGATGAAACATGATACTATACCCATATATCCTACACTGAAGCCCTGAAGCAAGGGTATTCTAAAGAGGGACTCTTATGCCCCTCCTTTTTTTAAATCAGTGTACCACCTTTTTAAACTCACAAAATTGCTATGTTTAACAGGCATAATGGAGTTGTAACTTGGAGCTGCCCTCCAAAGAAAAGATACTAAAGGCTTCAAAGTCCACTACACAAAATATTTTTACCTACGATAGGAATGGACCCACAAAGAAAACTCTGCAAGCCCTAAAACGGGCCCACACAACCCGAGACTCTATCTTGTAAAAAATGAGTGATACTGAAGACCCCATTTTCCTCAATCTGTACTTGAATAAAATACTCTCTGAGAGTATGTGGAGTCCCTCTTTCCCCCCAGGAAAGGGCTTGTTCATTTGTTACACAGCTAAGTTTGCATATGTTGTAGCCTTTGGCTAATGGCTTTGAAAAAGTTGTAAGGTGGCTACAGACATGGCAGGGAGGACATTAGACCCAGACACACGCACGCACGCACGCACGCACGCACGCGCGCGCGTTGGACCAAAGTGTAAATGAACCCATTTTCCGTTTCCTAATTTCTTCAGAGTATAGGGAAACTGAGGTAGCTGGTTAATGGACCTAAGTGCCTCATAACAGCTTTTGTCTTGAGTTGAGTTTCTCTTTGCTTGACATGATGATAATCCAGTTCCATCCATCTTCCTACAATAACATAATTTCATTCTTTATGGCTGAGTAAACATCCATTATGTATACCAGGGTTTCTTTATGCATGTGTTTGTAAAGAGCAGTTAGGTTAATCAACCAAGAAGACTTCTGTGGGATTTTTATCCAAGCCAGGATTTCTAACAAGGCAAGGTTTCACTTAGCTTCAGAAATGACTCTCAGTTGAATCGCTGGAGTACATGGGGGTTTTGATAACTTTCTTTCTTTTAAAGTCAATTTTTAAGGCCTAATGAAAAAGAGCTTGTTGGTTCTAGGTTAAAGCCTTCCCACCTGGAGCCTCTGAGTTTGTTTAGCCATTTGTCAGTTGGTGCTGAGTGCCTGCCATACTTGGGCAGAATGTCACCGTCACCAGCACTTCCTTAAGAAACCAGTGTGGGGTCTGCCTCCCTACGGAGTGTCTGGTCTCCTGGGAGTCCAGGACAGGCCTGAGTACACGAGTGCAGACACTCCTCCTGTTCTCAGAAGGCCAGTGTGCCAGGCCACCACTTGCTGGCACACATGCTATTGCAAGCTCTTATTCTTTGCTAGCAAGGACACTTAGGTCTTCATTCTAGGCTTGCAGCCATTATTTCAAATATCTATTTAATTGCCTGGGAAAGTAGATGATTTTTTTTAAATCTTCTATCCAGTTTCCTCACTCCCTTTCTCTGTTACTGTTCTTCATCTCCAGATGTGTGTGTGTGTGTGTGTGTGTGTGTGTGTGTGTGTATAGTGCATACACATGCTCATGCATGTTCTTTTCCCCTACCACCACATCAGTTTATACATATGTTTTCAGGTGTACAAACTCCCTATGTCAGACATCTACTAAAAGTAGGTGTTTCTTTTTTGTTTGTTTGTTTTGGTTTCTCCTTCAATTTCCCCCATTATCAAGTAAGAGCTCAAAGAATTTGCTTACTCCCTCCCCCTTCTTTCCTTAAAAATAAACAGAAATTGCTGTTTGACCCCTTCTTCACATAGTCACTTTAGTGTATAGAGCATTTACTACATTTTTACAGTAGGAGAAAAGGTACTTAACTGAAGCATCACCGCCATCCGTGTGAACAAAGTCAAGCAGTTCATACCTCCCACTTGCTGCCATCAGGCTTTGCTGGGTACCACAAGGTACAATGACACCTGGAGGAGGAGCCTGTAGCCCCAGGATGCTTCTAGTCCAGAGGCAAGACTGACTAGATTTTTCTCATTTAAAGAAAAGACAGGTTATCAGTGAAGGTGGGATACAATTCTGATGTAAGTGAGAATATAGACAGAGCACCTCCCCTTGGTGAGGGGAGAGTTTGGGAGGAGACAGGTCTAAGTGGAAAGCCTTGTTGAGACGGGGAAAAAAGTGTCTTCTAAAGACACAAAACTGTGCTGGAGGCAATGATAGGAAATGGGAGTGTTTCTTGGAGAGTACTACCTCTCAGCCCTCCATACTGTCTTTCTGTATAAGTCCCTTCTCTCCACTTCTCATCCCCAGCTCCAGTGCCCACCAGTTAGCTCACTCTGCTAGAGTAGTGTTTGGTATTCATGGGAACAAAATGAGCATTCTAATCTCTTGCTGAATGTTGCTCCATTCCAAAGGCCTGCAGTTCCAGCTCTTGATTACAAAAGAGCCTCATTGTTATAGTAAAACCAGCAGTTATGGGAACATGGGGCAATGGTATTGCCACCTGGGGGAATAGCTTAGCATCTTGCACCAACAGAAAGATCTTCTATGTTCTGCTTAGTTTGCTGTGGCTGTCCCAGGATTCAATGGCTGTCACCAGGGGATAGAAATGCCTGCCATCCATCCCTGTAGGAATTGATGGTTCAAATGGCATTCAGATTGCCTACCTGTTATACTTCTGCACCTCCTAGTGGTGGATTTAAAGAGACAGCTGAGTGTTTCTTGTGGGACCAAGACATAAGAAAGCAAATTTGGGTTTAGTTTTGTTTGTTCCCCCATTCCCCCAGCACTTGAGTATTGGAAGTTATCCCTTAAATAAGATGCTCTTGGCTAGAGTTTATACCAACCTTGTCCAGCAGAATCCCCCTGTTCCTAACTTCTGCTGAAGCAACCAGCCAACAGCTGTGAGAGCTCTTCCCTTATCCTGGCCCTGGGTGAATCCCAGGGGAACATACTGTGAGACAATGGGCCATGGTGAAGTCTGTTCTGTGGGTGTTGACTGCTGTAGACTTGAAGGGCATACTCGTGAGAGTCCCCTTTGCAGGCCAGGATCATGTGCACTTTCCCTAGAGAGCTGGCCTCATCCCTGTGGCTCCTCTAGACCCGTGAATGCCTGCTTGCTTGGAGAGAGCCACATCCTGTACTTACCGGGTCAGCATACCCCATCAGCTAGCTCCTAGTTTATGCTGAGAACTTGCTCTGCAGGATGTTAGCACGCTTTGGCCCTTGGTTCTTAGTAATCCTCTACTTGAGATACAGTGAACAGAAAGAACCTCTGATGCTTTCCCTGCCACGGCAGTGGATTGCCACCGTGCTCTGTGGGGTCTTTTTCATAGCTCAGGTTTCTGGCTTCTGTTCTCTGAATTGGTCTTGTTCCAGTCAGTGACACCAAATGTACCTCCATTTCAAAGAAGGAAGCCTTTTCTATTGTCAGAGTCCTCTCTTTAATCCCTGATCAGCAGCAATAAACAGTGGCTTGCCATTTAACCCTCCAAGCACGGGAGTAGATGAGGGAAGTGAGGAAATGAGCCTTGTCGATGCAGAGGCCTCTCCTGTCCAGGCACAGAGCACTTCGGCCAGGAAAGCACTGACACTCTCTGCTCATGTTCACTTACCCAACAGACATTTCCTGAGTACTCCGAGTGAACCAGTCAAAGCGAAATGTTCAAGCAGTGAGATTGTGACATTCAAAGTAGTGAAGTGCCACATAGGTAATGTCACTGCTGGGGTATGCTTTTTACCTTCGGCAGGAGTGAGCCCTTGAACACTAGGTTCCCATGGAAGAAGCTGTCCCTTCCGTGGCGTGACATCCCATTTTCACTCTGTTGGTAGCTTTGATATGTGTCACCAGGCCGAATATAGGGCAGATGCTGTATGTGCAGCTGATCCATAGGAGTTGAAATTCTGAATTTCCTCCCAGGATAAGGAAAGAGGGGTTACCATCAGAAAGCTGTGACAGGTGACAGCAGGGGAGAGAAATGTTTGAGATAGCCCTTCCCAGTATCAGCAGGTTTCACCTTAGAAGCCATAACCACACAATTTTAGCCCTCGGCTTTAGTCAACAGACTTAACAAAGCAGAAGAAAAACTCAACAGTAGGAACTGTGAGGAGATGTCACCAAATGTCCCTGGCTCTGCCTGCTTAGCTCTGTGTTTTCCACTTCTTCATACACATCTTGTCTGGAGTTTGCTGAGGCTGGGGGTCCACTTCACCAGTGTGGCCCACACCCATCTCTTGTGTGTCTGTGGCATAAAGACGCGGGTTTCAAAGCCCCTTTGAAGAGAAGGGACGATGTGTTAAAGGCAAGGAGGGATTTTGACATTCTGGGATGTTCTTTGCTGTGGTTGTCTTTGCTTTCTAATCATTTTTGTTGTATTTTTGTGTGTGTGTGTGTGTGTGTGTGTGTGTGTGTGTCCACATTCACTCATTCTCTTGTTCTCTCATTCTCTTTCTCTCTCTTCCCTCCTTCTCTTTGTGTATGACCGTGTGGAGGCCAGAAGTCAACCTCAGGTGTCATTCCTCAGGAGTCATCCACATTGCTTTTGAGACAGGATCTCTTTCTGGCTTGGAACTTCCTGGTTAAGCTAGAACTCTCTGGTTAATTAGAAAACCTCAGGGATCCTGTCTCTACTCTCCAGCACTGGTATTACAGACATGGGTCACCACTCCTGGGTTTTCATACAGGTGGTAGAGATCAGACTCAGGTCTTCTGCTTATAGAGCCAGCACTTGATGTACTCAGCCATCTTCCTAGCCCTTGTTGTATACTTCTTTGTGTCTGTCTTCTCAACAAAAGGGAAATAAGTGGTTTTAACTATGGCAGGCACCTGGAATTGGACAAGTGTAAAACAAATGACTTTGTGGACACGAGCAGATCTCGTAATTCAGTTCCCTGGGCTGACATTTGTTGAGCATGTACTTTGGCAAAAGGCACTGCCATCAGGGTGCCCTGGTTGCACTGTGGTCCTGGACAGGCTCTCTCCAGCAACTTTGGACTTCCTGGTAAAACACCAGAGACAAGACTGAAAAATTGAGGCCACCCAGGCTAGAAACAGGCAATGTTAGGTACAGCACCACCAGGAAGGTGAGGATTCTAGGAATTTCAAGGCTGCTGAGTGTTTTAGAGATGAACCATTGTGACTTTTCCTAGAAAGGATCTAAGCTGTTTCTTCCTAGGAACATTTCTCAGTGAGATATGCACTCATAGTGGGGAGTTTGTTTCTATTTTTACCTCTTTCCCTTCTTCCTTGGCTTTTAGATGTTGTCAAGCCAAATTAGTGTTATTTAGGTGAATACATGTCTCTGGCTGTATATTTGCTTTGTTTTATCTACCCTAGCACACTGGAAGGCTAGTGTCAGAATGTACCTTGGATATCTGAGAGCTGACTTCAGGCCACCAATATTATTAGAGGCCTTTGTGTTGTATTCAGTTTGTGTTCCAGAGCCAGCTTTTTCTTCCATATATAAGCACAGAACTAGAGTTTGACTTTGATGGTGTCCTTAGCACAGGTGGAGTAGCCTTAGGAATCAAGGATTAGCATGGAAAATACATGTGTGTTAGTGCACACATGGGAAAATCTCATTCAGAGCTAACACTGCCTATACAAATAAAAACAGCTACCCCTTTGGTCCTAACAGTGTGCTGGAAATGGCCAGTGGGATCAAGAAAGCCAGCTTCCTTTGGGAGACTGTCCAAGTGTGGCATGAGACTGACATCAACATGTAGACCAAACTGTGATTATGTCAGCTTCCCATATGGACACAAGGCTATGTTTCAACGTCTTAAGCATTTCTGTTGGAGATAGCCAAAGACAGTCATCACTGAGGGCGGTGGAGTAATCCTCATCAGCAGTTTTATGAGCACCAGCCCCGTGTCAAACTTGAACACCTCTGCCATGGGTTCTGTGTCTGTTGTATCAAGCTGTGAACCCTGATAGCTAAGAGGGGGTTTCACTAGCTTTCCCTCTAGACTCAGAGCCCACTCTCTGCAGCAGATCTCATCTGTGGTGTCTCTTCAGCTCATTAGAGCTGGGGAGTGTGGCAAAAAAAAAAAAAAAATCCTGAAGGTCTCCAGCAACTGAGCTGGGTTCCAGGCATGGCTCCTTATAAATTCACATAACCAGGAGCTCTGGGTCAATTTCTTCGAGGGTTTTCATGTTAAGAATCTCATCCATGGGTCCCTCTGTCCTTCTGCCCATTCCTCAGCCCCCGAATCAAAGACAGATCAGTTCCTTTCCTACCTAGTTTGCTGAAGAAGCTGTATCTTTTTCAGAACCAAATCCCTGGTTGGCCTGGGACTATCCAGGCCTGCATCACTGTTTAAATCTCCAGTCGTGTGCCACCTCATGACTTCTCCCAGACACAGTCTGAACCCATTTCTGCAGATGCAGGACTATTTTCCTGGCAGCCTTGCCTATAAACCAAGACTATTCTCTCTAGGTGGTACCCTAAGGTGTTCTCTAGCCCTTACTGTGTAGGCTATTTTCTACTGATCTCTTTGTTTCTGGCTCTAGTTCCTCTCCACTCGACTTCTCCTCTCTATCCTTCAGGTTTTTGCTGCTGTTTCTTGGGCCCTATATTGCTTTGATGTAGTTCCATGCCTCCACTCCAGGTCACCAGTCTCAGCAGTGGCTCAGAACTCATGAGGGCATTGCCAAGTATCCTTAGTTTTGCAATAGAAACATAAGATTTAACAACCCGTCTGAAATACAATTTTACATTTTGATTGCTTCTGCCCCAGCCATACTGAGGTGACTTTCAATCTACATATATTTGTGGGAACAGACTTCTTCACTGCAGTTCAATTTGAGTACACCTTATAATACCAGTGATTATAAAATACCAGGGACTAATACAGTTTCTTGCTTCCAAGTAGTTCAAACTGCTTTATAATTCTACTGGCCATAATTTATCTTCATAAGCTACTATACAGACAAGAGAAAAAGTGAGATTAATAATCACATTTTATAGAGGGTGAAATAAAACTAGGAGAAATTGAGTAGCATTTTCCCAGAAATGCTCAGCTCTCCCCAGACTCTCCAAATGAGCTGCAGACTGATCGCCCATATCAGGAATGCACACGAACCTTATTTTGTCAGAGCACTGTGGACAAGAGTGAGACCTTGACTCTGGGCCAGTGGTTGGCCAAGGCTACTGGAGTGAGCAGATTATGTGCCTAGCTCCTGCATCAAGACCTCTGCTGCACTGAATGTAGTGAGCACACTCTGGATCAGCTCTCCACCTAGATCCTCAGACCTCTTCCCTGGGCTCTGTTCCCAGGATATCACTCTGGCATCACAGCTACCATCTTATAGGAGGCCTGCCCACAGCACAGGGCAGGGGCTGCATTTTCAGTCCTGGCCATGTAGTTCCGTACATGCTGCTGCCATCTGTGTTGGGCCAAATAAATGGAACTGGGTTATAGGTAGGAAGTTCTGCTTCTAAAGTGAGGTGAGAGGTCTGTAGCTGTGGGTGCCAGTGTATAAGAAGAAAAGGCATCTTTGAGATGAGGAAAAGGAGCAAGGGAAGTAACAATGTTGAGCACGTTCCTAGTGTGAGCAAGGCCCTGGGTTGGATTCAGAGCACCAAAAAACAAAAACAGAAAAGGGGTGTTCATTTTGTGTGATTACTGCCATATAAATTAAGTCAGATACTAGGTGAGTTATTTAGTGTACTTAGCATTGATTGCATGCCTTGTCCTAGACCTTCTGTGAGGCACTTCCTACCATGCTCTGTTTAATCTTCCTTCTGGAACCCCATTCTGGAACGAGGTATACAGCCAGTGCCTAATAGCACTAGAATTGGACCCATGGGCCCTGGGCTCCTGTCTGCAGTCTTCACATCCAGCCTCTGCAGGGTCATATGATCTGTACTGATCTAGGAATAACTTATCCCTTATGTGCAGTCAAGAGAGTAGTGGAGCTAAATATCAAAACTTTAATAATTGATGTGTTGAAAGTGACGGTTGCATTTTGTTTTTTTTGGTTTTTTTTTTTTAAATCTCCCATAGAAAAATGGAATGTTCAGTGTCCTGTGATGATCATGTTGAAAAGGAACAGTCATTCTCTTTCTTGGGTACAGTTTTGTCTGACAATTCTTCTATGTGTTTAAAGTATTTTTGATGTCCCAAAATAGTAGTGAGATTCTTTAAAATGATTGCATGAGATGGTACCATGACAGTGAAAGTGTGGAGTAACCATGTCACATGAGTGACCCACAGAACAGAGATCCATGTGCCCAGGGTCCTTCCTGTACTGGCACTAACCTGAGAACAGAAACAACCTCCATGGAATGTGACCACAAACCTCCCAAACCTGGGAAAGCCAGAGCAGTGTGTCTCTTGTCATAGTAGTTGCCAAGATGATGTTGCCAGCCTCGAGGGGGAACTGCTGGGGAGCTGTGGTTGGCACAGTCATTCCTTTAGAAATGTATATTAAGTACCTACCATGCCCCAGGCACTGGCAATACGGGGCGGGGGGGGGGGGCGGTGCTGCAGGTTAAGGGTTGGGGGATGGAGGACTACTCACTGCCTTGTGTCTGGAGGCTGCCCCTGATTTGCCATGTATCAAGACTCAGCTCAGACCTCTTGTGGGAAGCCCCCAGCTCTGTCTTTCCTCTCCCCGTTTTCCCTTCTTCATATTCTATGTACACATTTCCTGTGGGAGAGCTGTGCTGCCTGCACGAGGCTGCCTCTGACTAGCCGGTGACCTCTAAAGGAGCCACAGAGTTGGGTTTGTTGTTTGATCTTCAGCCCCCAGCATAGTGCCTGGCACATAGTAACACTGAATAATAGTGCTCGTGGCTGAATGTTTGAATAAGGAGGGAGGGAGTGCAGCTGAAGCCAAAGCCTGATTTCGGATGATCGCTCGTCAGAGTGCTTCATCAAAGAGTGGACGCTCTGGCAACCATGTGCATGTGTCAGAGAAACTGAACAGAAGGAAACGAACTGTAGAATTG
Organism: Peromyscus maniculatus bairdii; assembly: GCF_049852395.1. NCBI lineage: Eukaryota > Metazoa > Chordata > Mammalia > Rodentia > Cricetidae > Peromyscus > Peromyscus maniculatus. Next base: position 52,311,069 of record NC_134854.1, read on the forward strand.
ACTCGTGAGCCTCCAGGACCTCAGAGTAGTTTAGCAGCACAGGAACAGGGTATCTGCAGAATCACAGCAGGGTGCACTCATACTCCCAAGAATCGCTGGCATCCACAGAGAGAGGGGGCTTTTTTTCCAAAGAAATTTTATTACTATTATTACTGTCATGTGTACACATACATGCCATACCATGCATGTGAAGATCAGAGGACAACTTTGTGTCAATGCTCTCCTTCCGCCTTTACGCAGACTCCAGGAGTCAAATTCAGGTTGCTGTAGGCTTGCATGGCAAATACCTTTACTTGCTGAGCTATTCACTGGCCTGAGAAGTGTCTTTCTTTCCTGAAGATTCAAACAGCTGCTGAAAGAGCAGCCTCAGTGCATCTAGCTTGGAATCTAAAATAATTGAGACACAGGACCTTGTCCTTACAGGTGTAAAAAGGGGACAGATAGGCAAATATGTCAGTGGGTCAAAAATAGCAGAATTTATTCTTTTATTGGAAACTAGAACTTAATCAGGCATGTGGTGTACACTTTGTTTTGTTTTGTTTTTCGAGACAGGGTTTCTCCATGTAGTTTTGGTGCCTGTCCTGGATCTCGCTCTTAGACAAGGCTTGCCTGGGACTCACAGAGATCTACCTGGCTCTGCCTCCCAAGTGCTGGGATTAAAGGCATGCACCACTGCCACCCGGCTCCACAGTTTTAATCTTAGCACTCAAGAGGTAGAGGCAGTGAATCTCTGTGAGCTCAGTGCCAGCCTGATCTGCATAGTAGTTTCAGGTCATCCAGAGCTATTGTGAGCTAGCCAATGAGACACCCCTCTCTACATAGAACTTTTAGTGTCTTGTTGGGATGTGAGAAATGGTTTTCTCTTTCTTAGGTGCATTTTTTGTGTGTGTGTGTGTGTGTGTGTGTGTGTGTGTGTGTTTCATGGATGTTTAAAGGGTTTCTGGTGTCCCAAATAATCACAGAGAGATTTCTTTAGGATGGTTCTTTGGGGGCAGCAGATGCTCAGTTAGTACCTCCTGGACCAGTGTGCCATTCATGTTTACATCGTGATCTACTTGTGTAGTCAGCAGTTGAAAGTGAGCAGCAAATGTCTGAGTAAGGAAGGTTGGAAGAGGTAGGAAGGGGGAAAGAGAGGTCAGACAGAGGTTTCATGTGTGGAACTTATTCTCTGAGATGTGAGAAGCAAGACTGAAACCAACAGCAAGAGACCAGTTAGCGACTGCAACAGAGCCATGGCCTGAGGAACACTTGTTTTAGCTGGTGGAATGGCAGGGTGCAGCTTCGTGGTACAGTCCAATGACCTCCGTAGGGACAGTGATCTCCCCCTCCAAGGCGGGGGCGGGGGGCTTGGACTAAATCTCTGAATTCCTAGCCCTACAAGACCTTGGTACCACTTTCACGTCTCTACACTTCCGCCTTTCTTGCTGTAATTCTTTCATTAGCCATCTGCAGACGGATACACAGACTCTCCTCCTGTCTTTCTTGCTCAGGTGCCTGTGCAGCTGAGCCTGGGCTGGTATTGCACACGCCCCTTTGGGCCTCAGTGCCTGTTCACCCCTGGCTGAGTCCTTTCTGCCCCAGTGCCCAGGCTTGGTCCTTGTGAAGACTCACCTCTTCACCCTCCTTTGTCTGCACTGCCTTGGCATTCCCAGCCTGACTCATGTTTTCATACTTTCTTATATTTAATCAAGGTTTATTCAATCAACGCATCTGTAGTGATTGAGTGGCTACTAAATGCCAGGCACTGTGCTACTCTGGTGGGCTTGGTAGAGGGAGAGACAGTATGAAGGTTATTGGGGAAAGTGCTGTAAAGTGACATTTATGGCACTGGAGATGGAGACTAACTGGTGTCGGGGGAGGGCTGTCTATGGTGGTGACAATTAAGGAGAGATGTGAAGGGTGAGGAGGCAGCTGTTTGAGAGCTATGGGGCAAACACAGAAGCAGAAGCAACTACATTACCTGAAGACTGCAGCCTCCCAAGGTGCTTAAGGTGTTCTGGAAGCTGAAAAGAAAGTGCTAGCACCAGAGCCTTTTGAACTAGAAGAGTGATTTGAAGTGACAGTGGAAAGGCAGACTGGGTCCTTAATTGGGGAGGGGATCCCTGGACCATGGGAGAGAGTCATATATTCTGAGTGCTGCAAGAGCCTCCGGGGGCTTGAAACACATGACTGTTGGAGGAGGTTCCAAGGGAAGCAGTGGCTGGGGCCAGAGTGATGCCAAGAGAGACAAGGACTAGGGACTGATTTGAGGTAGGCTGGATGTATTGGGTGGTGGAGGCAATAAAGGGAAGGGAGAATCAGAGAGCAGTCCTGGATCTCTTGCAAAGTAGCTGGGTGGGGTGGGGATGTTGGATCCATTTAGAGAATGAGGAAGACAGAGGAAGGACAGAGAAGAGTTCCCTTTCAACTGTGCATTTTGACATGACTGTGAGATAAAGCATAGGAGGTTCCAGGTTCTCAGATGTGAGCCTGGAGCTGAAAAGACTGTTCCAAACTGAGACTGAGATTTAGATGTAGAATTGAAACCTGTGAGGGCCAGCAGGATTGCTCTATCAGTCTCCTAAAGCTGCAAACAAGGACCACAACATGCATGGCTTGAAACAGCAACTACTCAGAAGAGCAAAGTCAGGATGTTAGCTGGGCCATAGATATTGAGGAGAAGATCTTTTCCTGCCTTCTCTGGCTTTTTGTGGCTGTAGACACAAAAAAGCATCTAACACACATAACATACCTAGCCACTCCTACTTTGGGAAAAGTGGCTCCTCTTTCTCATGTTTCAAGGCTCCTTGGCTTGTGGCACATGAATGCAGTCTCCACCTCTGTCTCCACACTATCTTGTCAGTGTCTGTGCCCAAATTTCCCTGTCCTAATAAGGACATCAGTCATATTGGATTAGGACCCACCTTCTATGGTACAGCTTCGTCTTAACTAATTATACTTACAACAACCCCATTTCTAAATAATTAAGATTTCAATACACCTTTTTTGTAATACTGGAGAGTGAGCTCAGAAACTTGTGCATGCTAGACAAGTACACTACCCCTGAGCTGTATCCCCAGCCCAGCATATCATTTAGGGTGAACACAAAACCATAATAATCACTTAGGGAATGAATAGAAGGAAAAGAACAAGAGACATGGAGCAGTTGGATAAAGGAGGAGGATGTTCTAGCAAAGGGAATAGACAGGCAAGAAATTTGGATATGGGCAAGTGGCACCTAGAAAGCTAGGAATAGCTATTGCAAAGCAGGAGCAGTGGCAGTTGTATAGAAGAAAGGCAGCTCTCAGTCGTAGAGCTGAGATGCTGACCAATGAATATGACACATCTGATCTGGCTAGTATGGCTAGTAGGACCCCACTAGAAAAACTTATGAAGTCGGTATGCAGTGAAGAGGCAGGAACTTTAGGGGGCCATTCCTATGAGAAATGGGGCATGGGGGGAGCAGATACTCTAGGTAACACAGAGAGAAGGATTAAGGAGAGGTGTGTGTTTGAGGTTTGCTTACATTTGTTTACTTTGTCCTTGCATTCTGTTTTGTTTTCCCAAAGTAGGCGCTGCTGTATTTACAACCAGAGTACCATGAATGGCTGCAGTTTCCTCTTCTGGTAGACTGAGAAAGAACAACATTCACAGACCCTGTTCATATAGGCAGTTGCAGAAATCTATATCTGGTGTTTCTTGCCAAAGAATACCACCAAAGTGTCTGCATGGCATGTTCAGATGCTTGTATCATTCACAGCACTAGGGAACAGAGGCCTGATTGAGAGGTGTCCAGAGGTTGGAAGCTGCCAGCATGGAGGCCACAAGAACCAGTCAGTTAACCTGATAGGAATGGCCCACTGTCAAATGCAGGGAAGACAACTCCAGGGAACTAGACATACCTGTTCCCAACACAGGGACTGGGACTGGAATGGGATGCATCCAAACATCAAGATCATAACTGGCAGGCTGCTGAGGAAAGCCTGAGCAAGAACTCTCATAGACAGACCTGAGCCTCCATGTATGCAGAGGCAGGAACACATCTGACTCCAGAACAGAGAGGCAGGAGGAAAAGCAGCTTGTAACACTCATTTTTCTCTAATATTCTTTTCAGGCATCCCCTTTCTAAGGGATGTAGTTTTTTCTTAAATGAACAGACTATCTCCAAAGGCATCTGCGAGCCATCTCATTAGTTACACATCACAAAAAACAAATTTGGGAATCCTGGATTAGGGGCCCCAAGGTACAGGTGACCTAGGCAAGTAGTGGCCTCAAGGCTCATGACATAAGAGTGAGGCGGGCATATATCATGGAACAGTCACAGGCATCCCCAGCTTGTGATGCTAGTGAACATGAGCAGCCTCAGTGGCCCACATACATAGTTAGCAACTGCACTAAAGGAGACAAAGCCTGGGGGGGGGGGTGCTGGCAGCTGCTTCTAGTGGTGAAGGCGCACAGACAGGAATACCTCTTCAATGGCACTAAGACAATGTTCTCTCTACTCTAGCAGTGGTGTTCCTCTGTGCTAGTCAACTCTCCCTCACTCTTACGAAATGCCTAAGACAGTTGACTTAGAAATGACTTCTTTGGGCTCCCAGTTTGGGAAGTTCCAGTATAGGATTAACTGAGGCAGCACACAGACAGGAGTAGTACATGGCAAAGCAAATCTTTCATAGCACATGGGAAAAAGATCAGGGGCAGGTGACCCATAGTCTCTTATAAGGGCACATTCCCAATGAACTAAGTACTTCCCACTGGGTTCCACCTGTTAGAAGTTCCACCTCCTTCCAATGGTGCCACACTGGAGACCAATCCCTAACTAAATACATAGGCCTCTGCGAAGCCTTCAACATCCAAACTGTAGCAATCTCCCTTGCTGCCCAGAACAACCATGGTAGCACCACAGGAGCACACATACATCTGAAAAATCAAAACTTTGCAGAAAAACACTTGGGATTTTGTTTTTCAATACTATTTCATAGGGGAGATAGCTCACTTGGTAACCTGAGTTTGATCTCTAGGACCCTCATAATAAAAGCCAGAAATGAGCCTGGTGGTGGCATGTGCTTTTAATCCCAGCACTGGAGAGACAGGCAGGTGGATCTCTGCGAGTTCAAGGCCAACCTGGTCTACAGATAGTTCCAAGACAGCCAGCGCTACACAGAGAAACCTTGTCTCAAAAAACAAACAAAAACCAGGAATGATAGTGTATGCTTATAATCCCATCACTAGGAAGGTAGAGATAGGTAGCTTCCCTAGGGCTTGTTTCCCTGCCAGCCTAGACTACTTGGAAAGTTCCGGGCCAGTGAGATAGCCTGACTTTAAAAAAAAAAAAAAAAAAAAAAAAAAAAAAAAGTGGATAGCACCTGAGGAATGACACCCAAGGTTGTCCTCCAGCCTCCATATAGACACATGATAGCAATAAGCAAATTTAAAAGGGGGACTGTGGCTGTTTTCTGAGCTAGAAGAGGAAGGTCTGAGGCTGATAGAAGTGGTTTCAGTACTACTCTTCCTTTCCCTTGGGCCAGCCAGGTGAAAGGTGACCAAGGTTGAAGACAGACCCTGAGCCTCCACTCCTGACTTCTAAAAATGGGGCACAGCAGTGTTCCTGACATGGCTCTACAGTGTGGAAACCTTGTAGAGAAAGCAAATTGGGCTAATGTATTTCATTATGAGCACAGTGCATTGAGCACATTTCAAAACAGGCCAATTGTAGTTACACCTCAAACACCGAGCCTGTCTTATACCAAAGCATAGTACCACCTAGTCGGGACAGATGCTTTAACTAGAAAGTAGAGGTGCAGGAGAGATGGCTGGCGCACTTCCAGAAGACCCAAGTGTGGTTCCCAGAATCCGTGTTGAGTAACTCACAATTGCCTCTAACTCCAGCTCCAAGGGACCTAGTGTCCACTTGCCCCACATTTGTGACATTCCCTCACACAAATACACACACACACATGCACATGAATAAAACTTAAAAGAAGGTATACTTTGTAGTCTGGTTTTGGTTACCAAATACATGTGTACTTTCCTCTTTAAAATTCCTAGTATGTGACCTTGTCTGTCATTTGCCGAGACATTAGGTTGTACAGTCAGGAGTGAGCTGGTTGTTGGGTTTATAATGGAATTCTGGTTGACTCTCAAGATATCTATTCATGAATGGGGTTCTATATTTGTAGCATTAAAGAACTTTTATAGAGATTAACCATTTAGAAACTGATGAGAAAAGTAATAGCAGTGTTTCTTTGAGGAACTGTGATACAAATACCTAAGACAAAGATTGTGGAAAATGGATATTGGACTTAATTGACTTATTTTAAGTGGGGGCAGCTATTTTTATGTATGTCTGAAAGTAGACTGTTTCAGAATTCCTTCTTAAAAACCAGGCATTCTTTATGAAGATTTCCAGGTGTTCAGCTACAAAAACTAACTTCCTACTGTTTCTGTGATTGTTATCATCAGTTCATGAGCTCATGTGGCCAGAGTGTGATGGTAGTGACGCCCACAGACGTGCTTCACTGTAGGCCTATTGTATTGCCACCCACCTGCCCTAACTCTGCACTAGCAAGCTAACTACATCCTCTTCAAACTAGAGGATAAAGCCAAAGGTTGGAGAGGTCATTGCAATGCAGACCTCTCTCAAAAACCACAGACCCCACACAGGCAGTCATGGTACCCCAGGAGAGAGCTAGAGCACTGATGGTTCTTTCCATTGTTCCTCTCCAGGGCCCCCGAGATCATCCTTGGTTTGCCATTCTGTGAGGCAATTGACATGTGGTCCCTTGGTTGTGTCATTGCTGAGCTGTTCCTGGGCTGGCCGTTATATCCAGGAGCTTCCGAGTATGATCAGGTAGATCTGGGTGACACAGGAATTCATTGTGTGACTTCATTTTCCATCCAGAAAGCCCTGGATTACCATTTCACTTAGAATCTGCCCTATCATATTCTTATGGACTGACTTACTGTCTCTCTTGCCTGGCTTTCTCTTATCCCCCAACCGTGTGTGTGTGTGTGTGTGTGTGTGTGTGTGTGTGTGCGTGTGCGCGCGCGTGTGTGTGTGTGTGTGTGTGTGTGTGTGTGTGTGTGTGTGTGTGTGTGTGTTTCTTTACTCCTTTCTTTTTACTACTTCTTTTCCCTCTAGAACTAATAATTCCATTTTTCTCAAAGCCACTAGAGCCATCAGTATACCATATGTACAGTGACAGAAAAAACCCTGACCTCTTTCTCATCTTTTCTTGCAGATTCGGTATATTTCACAAACACAGGGTTTGCCAGCTGAATATTTATTAAGTGCAGGGACAAAGACAACTAGGTTTTTCAACCGTGACACAGACTCTCCGTATCCTTTGTGGAGGCTAAAGGTAGGAAAAACACCCCTTCCTTGCACAGTGGTGGCCCAGTAGTGAAGGAGGAAGGAAAGATGAAAATGAGCTTTTGATATTTTCAAGTTGATAGCTTTAATTAGGCCAGCAAAATGGGGATGTCGGATACAGTTGTGAATACAAGGTGTGGCTGGATCTGAATGTTTGAAAACACTTGTTCCTTTGGTCTACCGCTGCCTGAGAGGCTCTATCCCATGGGAAGACTGCCGAATTTCTGGGATTTAATCCTTGATGACTAATCTGTGCTAGGCAGATGAAGCAGCCATATTCACCCTTAATGGAGCTCACTGTTGGGGGGGGGGGGGAGGTTAGGACCAGTGCCCAAGCTCTGGGTTTCCAAACTGCTGAGTATCTTCCTCCTAGGAGGAAAGAATATGGGAAACAGTAGTGAGTCAAGTGAGCCAAGAAAAAGTGAGGCCAGGGGTCAAGGCAGGGAAGAACATTTGTGCTGGGCTTTGTAGGTACAGAGGGAGGGATTTTCCCAGGCAGTGAAAGCAGGTAGCCTAAGCAATGCAAATGGCACAAGCCCCTGGGAAGAGGGCAGATCTGATTCAGGGCAGATCTGATTCGTCCAGGTCCATGTAGTGCTCTGCTGGACACCATCAACTCTTGGTGATTCTACCTTAATGGAAACATAGTTTGCTTTTACTTTAACCTGTGTCTCGTAATTAAAATGAATGCACTTTTCCTGGGAAGGAGAAAGGAATCAAGACCTTCAGTATGTTACATGTTCTTTTTTTTTTTTTTTTTTTTTTACAGTAGGTTGAGTTTTAGTGGGTTTGGTTTGGTTTGTTTTTGACAGGATCCCAACCAAATCCTAATAGAGTTTAAAGATAATAAGTACTTTCAAAAGTTGAGATTTGGAAGTTAAGGAGACTCTTAAGCTATGAATAGAGTACCTGACATTCAATAATATGAATATTTTTTCATATTTTATGAAATATGAAAATAATTATGAGAGTGGGTTGTCAAGGTCAGGTCTAGTAAGAAGTCTTCAGGTAGAGGAGGAAGAGCCCAGGTTGAGGGTAGGGGTGGCTACTTCTGTGTCTTACCAGGAAACTCATTCTTTGTGTTCAGCTGCTCCTAGGAGTGAGCTGCTCCAAGTGTGCTGGCCTACAGCCAGAGTTAATTACCTTAGCTCCACAGGTGAGTCCAAAACCCTCGACAAGTAGCAGTGGTAGCTTCCCAGCCAGTGGTGTGATAGATGTCTGTGGAAGAGCAGGATCGGGCACAGGCTCTGGAAACAGCTGCCACTTGTTGGCCAGGGGCTTTGGTAGGTCCCCAGAGCTTTGTATTCTTGTGTTCCCATATAGTAGAAGGGGAGAGCAGTCATCCTGATGACCATGGTTATGAAGAGCATTTAGTAAGTTAATGTGCCTTGAAACAGCAGAGCTGTAGGCAGAAGTGATTGTAAGTAAAACAAAATTTTAAAGCATGTCAAAAAGGGCTCTGGTCTTGCACAGTGAAATCTTACCTTCAGCTCATGGAAAGCTGCGGAGGGATAAGGGTGTGGCTCTCATACTCTCTTTAGAGTCTTTGGTAGCTGTATCAGAGTAGGAAGGAAGAAAGCTAGTGTGGATGGGTGGAAAAAGGACACTTTCAGAAGAACCAAAGTCTCCTCTACAAAGTGAGAAAAAGACCCTGGGGCCAAGCAGGAGCTCAAGTGCTTGAGATTCAGTGACCAAGAGATGCCATCTTACCAGCTTTTGCCTTTTCCATTAGACACCAGATGACCATGAAGCAGAGACGGGAATTAAGTCAAAAGAAGCAAGAAAGTACATTTTCAACTGTTTGGATGATATGGCCCAGGTAAGCTCCGGATGAGTATGCAGTACAGCACTTTAAAAAACACCTGCAGGGCAGGGCTTGGTACTACATGTCTGTGATCCCAGCCTTCAATCCCTGTAGGTTTGAGGCTGGCCTAGTATACATAGTGAGTTCCAAAACAGCTAGGGCTAAGTAGAGAGACCCTGTCTTAAAAACAAAAAATAAATAAATAAAACCCACCAGCAGTGAGATTTATTCAAGAGCAGTGCAGAGGAGAAGCCCCTCTACCCTGCTGTGCTCCTTGGCTTTGCTTTTGAACAGTGTGTGCCAGACTTAGTAAAAAAAGCCATTTGGTCCATGAAACCAACCACTTAAAAAATAGCTCCAGTAAGCAGATGTGCAATCCACAGCCAAGCACTGAGCCGAGCTCCGGGAGTCCTGTTGAAGAGAGAGTGGAAGGATTGTATGAGCCGGAGGGGGCGGTGTCAGGGTCATGATGGGGGAACCCACAGAGACAGCTGACCTGTGCTCGTGGGAGCTCACAGACTCTGGACCGACAGCTAGGGAGCCTGCATGGGACTGACCTAGGCCCTCTACATGTATGTGAGAGTTGTATAGCTTGGTCTGTTTGTGGGGCTCCTAGCAGTGGGATCAGAACCCTGGTGCTTGAGCTGACTCTTAGGAACCCAATCCCCATGCTGGGATGCCTCATCCAACCTTGATGCAGGAGGAGGATCTTGTTCCTGCCTCAACTTGATGTGCCATGCTTTGTTGACTCCCATGGGAAGCCTGCTCCTTTCTGAATGGAAATGGAGGAAGAATGGATTTAAAAAGGAGGTGGGGCAGGGAATGGGAGGAGAGGAGGGAGGGGAAACTGGTTGGTGTGTAAAACAAATGAAAAAAAAATTTAATTAAAAGAAAAAAAAATAGCTCCGTTGTAACGTTTCCTTCTGCGGTGCTAAAGGCCTGCACCCAGGGCCTTGCATGTGCTAGGCAGGCAGGCACTCCTGAGCTGAGAAGTCCAGCCCGCTGCTGTGCTGGAATTGATGACCGTGGTTCAGTGTGTCAGTTTCCTATGGCCTCTATAACAAGATAGAGTGAATTGGAGGGCTTAAGACAGCACACATGAATTCTGCCATAGTTCTGGAGGCTAAAAGCTAAAAGTATGTGGTGTCAATATCCTCAGAGCTACAGTCCTTTTCAAGACCCTAGTGAACACCATCCATATGCCTGGCTTCTCATGGCTCCTAGCAACCTCAGAATTCCTTGCTTGCAACTACATCACTCTAATCCCGGCCTTCCCCTCCACGTGGCTATTATCTGTGTCATCTCTGGTCTTGGTGTCAGATCTCTTCTCTTATGAAAGCACTGGTTATTGGATTTAGAACCATCCTAATCCAATATGGCCTCATCTTAACTTGATTATATCTGCAAAGGCACTATTTCCAAACAAGGGCACATTTATAGCTTCCACAGATTAGGACTTGAATTTGAGCTTTTAGGGGGATCCAATCCAGACCACTACACTCAGTCGCTGTCAGCTCACTAGCAGAGACTTTTTCACTCACTACAGACTTTTTCTTACCTTTGTATCAGAGGTAACTCCAGATCTTTTGGTATTTTTAATGAGAGACTAGTCCAAACTCAGAGCAACCCAGAATGGGTTTTCCTTTAAAATGCTGAGAAATAAAGCTGTAGCCCAATAAACACTTAGCACACCTCTTAGCAAAGATGAGTGTAACCAGAACTCCTGATTCTGAGTAAAGTACACTTGTCAGTTGATTAGTAGCTTAAATGGTCTGTGAAAACTGAAATTGCTTTCCAGAGCCCCTCTTGGAAAAAAATAGAAAGTACCACAAAGCAAGCCTTTTAAAGGCCATGCTAGTAGAGACCTGCCATCGGGAGAAAAATCCTGTGTTTAGGGACACTGCATTCCTTGGCCAGAGGTGACTGCAGGGAAGGAACACAGGAACTGAATGAACCATTCTAGTCCCAATTCAGAGAGCTCTGGGAGGGTGATGTGATGAAGGTGAGGGAAGAGCGAACCCAGGCTCTTCTTTCCCCCTCCAGGGGTTGAACACACTTTTTCTATCTTCTTCTGCTGCTTTATCTTAGAACTTTTGAGGTGTGTGTGTGTTTATTTCTTTGTTGTTGTTTGATTGTGGTAAAACACATATAGCATAAAGTTTCTTGTCTTAGCCTTTTAATGTTTAATTAAGTTCAGGAGTATTAAATATATCCACACTGTTATACAATCAGTCTCCAGAACCCTTCATCCTGTGGTTATTTTTAATAAGGTGTGATAAAAGCTGCATTTTGCTTGGCCAGTTGAAACAGGAGCAGTTTTGTGCCTTGTCACTGGGAATTATTTGCAGGTATCAACCATGGTGGCCTCTTTCTGCCCCCACCCCTACCTGGTGCCTGACTGCCTCAGCCATTCTGTCATACAGTCTAAAAAGCCATGACCTGTGGATAGTAGCAGCACACAAGCCATGTCTCCTCCACTGGGGGCAGTCTACCCTCTGGCAACTGGGATGAGAGGCTTGAGATCAGAAGAGGTTACAAGGTATACTCTGGCTCTTACTCCCCTGTCCCTGCTTGCTTCCAGGTGAATATGACAACAGATCTGGAAGGGAGTGACATGTTGGTAGAGAAGGCAGACCGACGGGAATTCATTGACCTATTAAAGAAGATGTTGACCATCGATGCTGATAAGAGGATCACTCCCATCGAAACTCTGAACCACCCCTTTGTCACAATGACACACCTGCTCGATTTTCCCCATAGTACACAGTAAGTGTCCTGCTTGACCCTCTGTACCAGGGCAGCACTTTGAAGGCCCAGAGAGTAAATACTTTAGGCTTTAAGCACTCTGGTTTCCGCTGCGGTGGCGGCGCAGTTCTGTTACAGTTGAAAGCAACTGTGATACATCACATAAGCAAAGTTGTGGATCTGTGTTCCAAAACAGCACTTAGAAAACTTATAAGGGCTAGATTGGGCCTAAGACTGCAGTTGTACCAAAAAGGAGGGAACATGGGACATGGGAGACCTTGGGGCCAGATGAACTTGGATATCCGTGCACAAAGGAAGTAGACTAAACAACAGTTCTCTAAATCAACCTAGCAGCAGTACCAAAGGTTAGTCCCCAAACTGTCCTGGAGTGAACTGGTCCAGTTTGTTCAGATTTGTCCATTTCCTCGGCTTGCTATGGGCTATACTAGGTGCTAGGGTACAGTGAGTAAAAATAGATTGAGCACTTGCCCACTTGTAGCTTGATTTTTCCGGCCTTGCCCACTGTCTGGACAAATCTCTGTCACCCGCCAGTCCCACAGCCGCTCAGACCCAACCAAGTAAACACAGACACTTATATTGCTTTCAAACCGCATGGCCGTGGCAGGCTTCCTGCTAACTGTCCTTATCTTGCTAACTGTGCTTTTATCTTAAATTGATCCATTTCCATACATCTGTACCTTGCCACGTGGCTGATGGCCCACCGGCAACTTCACATGCTGCTGGTCATGGCGGCGGCTGCAGCCTCTCTGGTCATTGCGGCGGCTGCAGCGTCTCCTTCTGCCTTTCTGTCCTTTTATATCTCCTCTCTGTTAGTCCCACCTATCTTTCCTGCCTAGCCACGGCCGATCAGGTTTTATTTATTAACCAATCAAAGCATACAGACCATCCCCCAGCACAGCCAAGTGCAGACCATCTCAAACACCTGCACTCAGGCCCATGGTCCTAATCATCCTCTATACGGACCTGCTGGGTAACGCCACAAAGAACCTGAGAATGGGCTCCCACAGGACCTACAGAACATCCCACAGCACCCACTGAGCTGTGGTCTTCAGAGAGGAAGGTATAAAACAATGGCTGTTACCAAGAAAGGAATGAGGAGGTGTGATGAGTCAGTATAACAAGGAGCTGACTGAGCAGGCCAGAAGACCCAAGAATGTAACCTCTGAAGGCGAAGAAGAAGATGGGTGTGAGCAGTCAGGGCATTGCCTGTGTGAACTCTCCAGCATGACTGAACACTGGACATAAAGACAGTGGTGGCATGCCAAGGCCACGGAAGTCAGCTGGAGCAAGTCATCCTCAAGCAGGACTTTGCCTTTTATCAAAAGCACAGTGCAACTCATTAAAAGACTTAGAAGTAGATGACTGGCTGGACAGATTTGTGTTGGATACAGACCTAACTGCTGCCATATCAGTAATCTAGAAAAAAAAAATGTCTGTAAGATCTTGCAACTGGGAGAGCATTGTTAACTTAGTGACAGCCATTCCCAAGCAGAAACTTGTTGAGCAGGTTGAAAGATAAGTGAGAATGGAGAAATAGATGGCAGCAGCCTCACAAGAAGTGAGCTGTGAAAGGGAAGAGCTGGAGCAGCGTCAAGAGGAAAGGTTTTGAAGAGTGAGGGAATTTAAGCAAATACTAGGGGAAGAATCTGGTAGCAAGTGAGAGGCTCAAGGAAAAAGATACTTGGGACCAATTTCTTCTGAGTTGGTGTTTAAGCTGAGTGGAGAGGTGGGCCCTGTCACTAAAAGATGGCAAGAGAGGTGCGTGGGTGTCCACAGATGCACTGGATAGCAGAGGAAAGTTGAGGGAGTTCCTGTCAGACAGCTTTTGTCTCAGAAATAGATGATGAAGCCACCTGTTAAGAACAAGATGAGTGATGGCTTTAAAATTGTGGAATGTGATGATGACTGTGGCTGGAGAGATGGCTCAGGGGATAAAGCATTAGCCACACAGATGTGCGGGTTGGGTTGGAATCTCAAGCATCCACATGAACGCCAGGTGGTCTGCCTATAATCCCAGCACTCAAGAGGTGAAGATAGAGGGTCCCAGGGGCAAGCTAGGTAGCTAGACTACTTGAAGGGTAGTCAAGAAAGGCACTCGGGGGAGCTAGAGAGAGCTCAGTGGTTAAGAGCCCGTCTGCCTTGTAGATGGCCCGGGCTCAAGTCCCTGCACCCACATGGTAACTCACGACTGTCTGTAACTTTTGTCTCAGGGGATCCAGTACCTTCTTCTGGCCTTCCCAGGCAAACATACAGTGCACAGACAAACACACAGCAAACAACTATACACATAAAAATTTTACTAAGAAAAAAAGACACTTGGGGGCTGGAGAGATGGCTCAACAATTAAGTTCACTTACTGCTCTTGCAGAGGACCTGGGCTCAGCTGCCAGCAGCCACATCAGGTGACTCACAACCATCTGTAACTCCAGCTCCAGGGGATCCAATGCCCTATGGTCTCCTCAGGCATACGCATGATGCATATAAATTCATGCATGCATATACACATAAATAAAAGTAAGTAGGGCCTTCAAAGATGGCTCAGTGGTTAAGAGCACTCACTGACTGTTCTTCCGGAGGACCCAGATTCAATTCCCAGCACCCACATGGCAGCTCACACCTGTCTGTAACTCTAGTTCCAGGGCTTCGGACACCTTCACACAGACATACACACAGGCAAAACACCAATGCACATAAAATAAAAATAAGTTTAAATAAATAAATAAATGTAAATGAATCTTTCTAAGAATAAAAAACTCCAAGTAGAAGTACTTTTCTCATCCTAACAGTCAAACTCAACCCACTGCAGTGAGAAAACCCTAGAGCCTGGAGACTGTACACTGAGCCATCACAAAATCACTGGATGCTTTAAATGTATTCCAAATAGAATGCATCCAGCATCATTTTCTTGTCTTCTGCTCAATGTGAAAGCACTCAGCAGTATGCTAGGTACTCACCAGAAGCTGTGGGTGGGCATGGTGTTGTTTACCAGTGAATATGTTTTCTTTTCTCTCTAGGACCATCAGTTAGTTTACTATGCATTGTGTATTGAGTAACCAGTGTGAAGAGTAGCCAGTGTGAATAGCCATTAACTTAGAAAGAAATAGGAATCTTTAGGTCATAGGTCATACCTATGTCCAATTTCTGAAATTTTGAATGTATCTTTCTTGGTAATCATATTCTGGGATAGCCTATAAACACCTATTTAGTTCAAAATACAGCATACCTGTAGTATACAGCAATTTCTGTTGCCTTGTTTACATTCAGTTATTGCAATAGGCATTTTAAATTGTAGATTAAATGAGGCTTTATCTTGAATATTAGCACTTGAGGAAATGTGAACTTAGAAACAGACGAGGCAGAGTGTATGAGGAGCAGAGCATGAATTGATTAGGACACAGTGGGTGTTCAGGAGCTAGGGGGCCGGGACCACTAAAGGCCATCAAGCTTGGACCTGTACTCCTTTAATACTTTTGTAGTTAGGTTTTTGGTTTTGATTCACCAAGACAATAGAGAAAGAAAATGGGGGAGAGAATTCTACTTCATGTAACTAGACAAGAATTACAACAACAACAACAAAAGTAAGGATTCAGGAAGTTAGGAATGTGTATACAAGAGAGACATGGGGGTAGGGGTGAATTGCCAGTTAATAATTCTCTATCTGGCAAGTTATCTGTCCTAAACCTTCGGCTTTACTTATAAAATTGAGACAGTGATCATAGTCTGTCTTGTGGATGGTATAAGACTAGAAGGGAGATTGCAAACACATTTCACTGCCCTCAGTAACAATTAGTAGTCATTGTCATCATTGTTTTCACTGCTTCATAGGTTTTAGTGAGGTGGGTGAGCCAGCTGCCTAAATTCATGACCCTAGATGGGAGAATGATTTGGCTGACCCCTAGATGATGTCACGAGAATGGGGGATGGGGTAGACAAGTGCCTCCAAGGAAAGTGGAAGAAGTAGGTTATAGCAGCTCCTTCCCTAAGATCCTTGTTTGGAGAGTCGTCTTGTTGAGTGAGGACTGCACTGAGGATGAACAGTGAGATTGGAGGTGGGAAGTAATGGCAGGAAGATCGAATGAAGATGTCCGTGGTCTGGGGAACCTGCCCATCCGAGACAGGACAAAGGCGATAAGACAATGGGGAGTTCTCACACAGTGACGACAGTCCCAGGAGTGGACTTTGAGAAGGCCAGGGGTTTGAAGCTCAAGTAAAGCTGCGTGGTCATTTTGTTTACTGGATTAACCATTCTCTCCTTTTCTCACTGTTTTCTCTCCTTTCCCACCCACCTTACCCACCTCACCCTCCTTCTTGTCTTGGGTCTCTGCCTCCACCTTTTGCATGAACAGTGTCAAATCTTGTTTCCAAAACATGGAGATCTGCAAGCGCCGGGTGAATATGTATGACACAGTGAACCAGAGCAAAACACCTTTCATCACACACGTGGCCCCTAGCACATCTACTAACTTGACCATGACCTTTAACAACCAGCTGACCACTGTCCACAACCAGGTGAGTGGCTGACACCAGAGTAAGGTGGGCAGGGCTGTCAGTGTGGGCATCAGGACTCAGATTTCCCCCAACAGACCCAGGCAGTTTCCCTGTGTTGTCCCTTTGGGTTTGTAAGCTGAAGTACTTGCTTCCTTGGTTAGTGTAAGAGGCCAAAGGACTCTCTGTTCTCACTACTGCTTCCTGAGATGGCACCTCTTCCCATTTTCCTCTGAGCAGATGTGGGAACGGAGCCTGCTAAAAAGTTCTAGAACCAGAATGACCAGGAATCCCTCCCTGCACCCCTGTGTCCATATAGTTTTTATCAGGGGAGGTAAAACCTGTCCATTCTCTAAGTCATAGAAAAGCCAGCTCATGGGTCTGTCACCAGAATCCTAGCACCCTACCCAAGGGATACAGGAAGCTGATCCCCTACCTTCTGTAGATTGGAAAACCCAGCAACATAGAATGTTTGAAATACAGATGAGACTCAGGAAACTCAGTACTCAGGTACTAAATGAAGAATCTCCACATCCTAGTTCACCTGCCTCTAGAATCTGAGAGACTTGAACTGTTCCTCCCATCTTCCAATCTTCCGAGTTCCTCAAAGAAGTGTTCCCAGACTCTTCAGCCTTACTATCAATCTGTGACAATGGTGGTCCTGTCTGGTGGTCTCCCTTGTACACAAGCACATATACACACCTTCGGAGAAGAGAAAGAAATATGTAACCCTGAAGTGTGAATGCTGTCCCCTGTGGGTCCACTTTTAGTTGGCAGGTCCTCCTGTCACTGAGGAGTCACTGGCCCTACCTTCAGCACTGTTCTGTTCACCCTGTTCACCCTCTAGCTTGACTTCCAGTTGCTAGCTCTTCCTGGACTTAGATATTCAGTGCCACCTGGAATCTGCTGCCCCCTGGAGGCCATCATCGATCTTGACGCTGTCTGTAGAGTGAAAAGCTCATTTTCCTGCCAGCCCCAAGGTTAAGACTTTTGTATCTAGGGGCTTCTCAACCAGTGGTCACTGAGGCTTTCTTCATTACCTTGAGGCTTGCTTTTCCCATCCATCTCCTTAGGAGACTCTTGATCCTAAGTTCCTAACCTCAAATCCCTTGTCCCCATCTGCCATCTGTCTGTTCCTTCCATTACCAAAGGATCTAAGAGGGCACACGGGGAAGGGAACCCCTCAGATCATGTATCAGGTCAGGTGAATCCCCCTGCCCCACCAACCTTTCCGTGAATATCTCCATAGGCTTCTAACTGGAGGTCTGGAGGTCCCTGACCATAACAGAACAGGTCATCTCCATTTTTCCTATGGTAGGACAGCCAGCACATCCATTCCTAAGAATATCACCAAAACTGAACAACACAAAGGCAGGTCCCAAATAAGAAAGAGCACCTCTGTTCTCCATGGCAGTGAGACCTATGAAGCTGGCCAGGTGGACTGGAGTAGAAAAGGCTGCTAACTTCGTATAATGGTGGGCTTCAGCACTGGGGGATGAAATGCTGCCCTACAAAAGCATGATCCTGAGAACAAACCCTCCATCATCTGAACTTAGAATTGTTGGGCCCTAATTAAATACAGGAAAAAAACAAGTTATTCCAGTTGTAACCTAGACAAAGCACTAAGGCATGCTGTCCTCCTCTGATAATGTTACAAAGTGGTCACATTACTGACAGTGAACATTATTGTGTCAGATTTTTTTCAGTCCTCCCAGCATGCATATAGGATAGGTATTATCATTGGCATTTTAGAGGCAGAAACTGAGGCACAAAGCAATTAATCCTCTTACCTACGGCTGCCTGCTAGTACATATGAGATAGGTTTGGCCTTTGACTCCAGTGGTCTGGTATCAGGGTCTGCATTCTTGAAACACATGCACTGATAAATCCTGTGGAGGTCCTTGGATCCTTTTCTAGATGATGTCTGCTCTCCCAAGACAACACGACTTCTGTACGTTAGTGACCCAGTCCTGTGTTCCTTCCGTGAGGTCCTTGAAGTTTTTCTGCTCAGTCAAACATTTGGATGTTTAGAAGCAACGAAATACACCTACAGTTTTATGTTAGAGAAGGCCATGGAACTAGTTCTGTGTTGCTCTTAACGTACATCCGGTAGACTGGCCATAGGATCTTTCCCAGGTGCCACTCATCTGTAATTGTGTGTCTCAAGGAAGCTGGGTCAATATGCTGTAATTTTTATGTACTTTCAAAAACTGTTGGTAGCCAGGTGGTGATGGCACACACCTTTAATCCCAGCCTCAGGAGGCAGAAGCAGATGGATCTCTGAGTTCAAGGCCAGTCTGGGATCAGTGCTAGTTCCAGGACAGCCAGGGATACACAGAGAAACCCTGTCTCGAAAAACCATAAAACAAAACTGTTAGTAACATTGAGTAGGAAGTCCTTCCCTGAGTGTTCTTGGCTTAATCCTTAGGCTCAGTCTCTTTACTAACTTTTCCAAGGTGTCTTATTTTAGGGGCATATCCTTCTACCAAGAATTTTAGCTAGATTTATAGGTTATGCTCACATCCTGTTTAAACATCTTTTTTTTCCCCCCCAGTTTTTTTGAGGCAGAGTTTCTCTGTGTAGCTTTACACCTTTCCTGGAACTTCTTGCTCTGTAGACCAGGCTGGCCTCGAACTCACAGAGATCTGCCTGCCTCTGCCTCCTAAGTGCTGGGATTAAAGGTGTGCGCCACCACCACCCAGCTGTTTAAACATCTTTTATAACTGCATCTAAGAATCACTTGGCCCAGCCAAACGGCAGTAGTGCACGACTTTTAATCCCAGCACTTGGGAGGCAGAGGTAGGCAGATCTCTGTGAGTTCAAGGCTAGCCTGGTCTACAGAGCGAGTTCCAGGACAGCCAGGACTACACAAAGAAACCTTGTCTCGAAAAATTTAAAAAAAAAAATCACTTGGCCCATCTTTGCAATGTAAGTTGCCAGGGAACTTGCTTTTTCTTCTCATTTGTCTTTGTTAGCCAGAACAGCTCTTAACAGTCCTCCCTGCCTCTCACAGACAGGTGACATCACTCTGGCAGAACCATGGAGGACAGCAAAAATCTCCCTCAGCCTTATACACACTTCCAGCAGCTGATCCATAGCAGCATTGGAAACTGAGGGAAATTGTCAGCATGCATCTACTGCTCACACTGGGGACTGGTGCTCATATCAGGATATGCATTCCCCTTTTCTTTCCTGGACTCTACAAAGAGCTCATCATCTTTGTAGATTCCTCTCAAGGAGCTCATGGTCTCCATGGTGAAACATGAGCTAAAACAGATCCCGATACAGGCTGCATACATGAGGGCCAGATAAGGCAGACAAACAGGATCACAAGTAGAACCCAGGCCCTTCTTCCAAGGAGACCCAGCACACTGTGGCGGGAGTTGAGCCACACAACCACAGGCTGCTGTACAAGAGCACTGCCAGGGAAGATTCCACTTTGGAGCCCTGGGATCCAGGCTGGCCCCAAAGCACGGTGGCGCAGAGAAAACACTGAGCCAAAGGATTCCTATGAGATGAATAGCCTTTGCTCACAGGAAGCTAGGAAAACAGCAAGTAGACTAATTTGTCCTGAAGAAAAAGATAGATAACGCTTATCAAGGAAGGTAACTGAGGGTCTATAGAAAGCAAAAATGCTGGGCCAAGATGCAGACACCACATTCACGAGGCCATTACTAGAGTTCGTGAGCAGGTCCTTAAGTACAGAACAGGGAGCTGATGCACAAAGTGCTCTTTCAGAGAGAAAGATCCAAGGCTGGAGAGATGGCCTCTTCCAGAGGACCTGGGTTCAATTCCTAGACCCACATTGTGTCTCATAACCATCTGTAACTCCAGTTCTAGGAAACACAGTGCTCTTTTCTAGCGTCTGTGGGCACTAGGCACATGCATGGTACACAGACATACATGTAGGCAATACACCCATACACATTTTTTAAAATTAAAAGAGAGAGAAAAACAATCTTGTGCCCAAGAATTGAAAGAGAAGTAGAGGGCAGGCCATCACTAATCAGAGACTTACGTACGGGTCCTGGGTGGGCACCAGAGAACAACTGAAAAAAGTCAGTGGGTCCTAGGGATGATTGGGAGGCAGAGGCATCAGAACAGGGACTAATCAGAGGCTGGGCCAGCACAGTCAACTGGGAAGACATTGGTGCCACGGCCCCAAGCAGGGGACCTTCAGGGCCTGAGCCTTGAGTGTCTGAGGTGACAGTGAGAAATGTCGTCAAGGAGCTGCCAGGAAAAATAATGGTGTGGGGGAAACTGGAGATGAGTGTTATGTCATCAGTACATAGACACTGGGTCCTATATGTGCACACATGTCCGCATCATACTTCTAGGAGGCATGGTGTGGAGTGCTGAAAATGCATATACAGTTAAAAATCTAAATAAGTGTGTCATAGGAGTTCGTAATCATTTTCAAATAAATATATTGTCTTGTACTAAAATTTAGCACAAAATCTAAGTCTAACAAACTATGTAGGGCTAAAGATACAGCTCAGTAGTAGGCTTGCCTGGTCTCTGCAAGGTTCTGGGTGGTTTGATCCCTCCCCCTCAAAAAAAAGGTAAAACAAGACTTTATCTTTTCTGGAATTTGACATTAACTCCACTTGAAATTCTCTTTACACATGTGTCCAGTATTTACTCAACAGTCTGCCTCCTCCTTATTCCTTAGTTCTTACACCCTCTAGAGCAGTGGTTCTCAACCTTCCTAATGCTTCGACCCTTTAATACAGTGCCTCATGCTGTAAGAGGAACCCCCAACCAGAAAACTATTTTGTTGTTGCTTTATAACTGTCATTTTGCTAGTGTTATGAATTGTAATATAAATATCTGATATGTGACCCCCAAAGGGATCGTGGCCCACAGGTTAAGAACCTCTCTTCTAGAGTTACAGCTCCTTCTAGACAATGTTCAGTTTGAAGCCATTGCTAACCTCTGCTTCTCTTTGCTTAAAGCTCAGTGTAAAGAAGGCTAAGGAGAGAAATATAAGAATTCCCAACAAAGAATTTGCTTTCCCTCTACAGCTTTGTTTCTGTTAGAAATTCCATTTCAAAAGATAGATCCAGATGTTTGCCATATACTGTTTTTACAGTAGCAGTGTCCTACAGTGGGCTAAGGGTAGCAGCACTGTCTTTAGATCTGAGCAAGAGTCTCCTTGCAGGGCTCTTTCTGGGCTTCCCTTCTGGTGCATGGGCTTCCGTGCTAAGATCTGTTTATCCAGGACCCAGGCCTGCAGGTGCCTCTTCCTGGATTTGTCCTCCCAGGTATAGATGACCTGGATCCAGGGAGAGGAGGAGAGGATGAACAAAGGTGGAGCTTGTGGGCTGGCAGCACAATACATGTGCGTCGAAACCCCTCACGTTGGTGGGGCTTCGCTGGGACAAGGGGAAGAAAGGCAGGGCTTGGTTTTCCCACCCTCCCCATCCTCGTAGTCCACTGTGGAATCCAGGGGTACAAAGGCTCTCATCCCAAACTTGGCCTTCTGGGGTGAAGCAGACTTTCATTAAACAATTTCCTTTTTCATTGTTTTTTCCTCCCCCATGGGGGGGGGGGGGAGGATTAGGAGTTCATGCCCAGACTAGCCTCAAACTCCACATCTAGCCAAAGATAACCTTCAGCTTCTGATCCTCCTGCCTCAGCCTCTTGAGTGCTGAGGTTACAAAATACATAGGAGATCACAAGATTGCCATAGTTGTTTTCTTGAACCCTGGGCTTCCTGCATGCTAAGTAAGCACTGTACTCGCTGAGCTACATCCCCAGACCCTTAAACAGACGGTTTAGACTGAGTTAACTCTTCAGTAGTGAGCTGTGTGGTCCCACAAATGGGAGGATGCAGGCACCTGCCTTCCTCTAAGGCACTCAGCTGGATTCCTGCCCCTCTTTTTGTTTTTCTGCTCTTGGTTTATGTTAGCTCTCCTTTCAGTTCATTTATTTGATTTAGATTTGTGTCTCCCAGCATACCACCTCCCTCATTTTTTATTTTTGTTTATTTTTGTTTAATCCCCATCATTCCTTTAGGCTCCCACCTCCACCAGTGCCACTCTTTCCTTAGCCAATCCCGAAGTCTCCATACTAAACTACCAATCTGCACTCTACCAGCCCTCAGCGGCATCCATGGCCGCGGTGGCCCAGCGGAGCATGCCCCTGCAGACGGGAACAGCCCAGATTTGTGCCCGGCCCGATCCCTTCCAGCAAGCTCTCATCGTGTGTCCCCCTGGCTTCCAAGGTAAGGCGGAACTGGTTCTTGCAGGACCACCTCCAGGGTTCCACCCCTGCTGCTTCCTGGAATGCTCCCTGTCAGGGGAGAAAGCCCTCTTCCCTCCCTTCATACGAATGCTGGCATCACTGAAGTTGGAGGCTGCTCTCCTGTTGCCACCAACCTAGAAACAATGCGACTTGTGCTCTAGCACCAAGTCCATTTGTTTTTGTTCTCACCACCTGCCAGAAGCTGTGGCCCTAGCCAGCTGCCTGTGAAGAGGCGTATTGTCTGCTTCCATTGTTATGCTGATGTCAGCTCCAGCTTCCCTCGCATGAAATGCTCTCTGAACATTGTCTGTAGAAAATTGCCAGTCTCTGACAGCCAGCATAGACCCACTTCATGTGAAGAATAGAAATTTGTCTGAAAAGTGCTTCCCTGTGCCTCCTCCCCTTTGGCCGTGGTCCCGGAGCTCTTTTCCTGTGGACTCTAAGGAGTTAGAGAAGACTCCACACGAGAAGCTCAAGGACAGATTCGAAAAGCACCCATGTGAGCATACACGCTGGTGCTCAGATCCCATCTGTGCAGTCCAGAGAGAGCCCAGCACTCTGCCCCCAGCATCCTTTCTGTGACACTCAGCTATGTCTCCAGGGGCAGCGACCGTTGTTTTCCTCGTGTAATTAGTCATCTTTAACTGTCCTGTTTTGGACCGTACATAATTTAATTTTGGAGGGGTATGTTTGTGGGGAACAGGGAACGACTTTTTAGTTAGAAACTAAAAGGAAAGCATCCCATAGCTGAGCAGTCAAGTTCACTCAGTGGCTAGAAGGGTCTCTCCGTCTTTCAGTCCTTCACCTCCCTCCTGTCCCTCACCCATGAACAGGCCTGCAGGCCTCTCCCTCCAAGCATGCTGGCTACTCAGTACGGATGGAAAATGCTGTTCCCATCGTCACTCAAGCTCCAGGAGCTCAGCCTCTTCAGATCCAACCAGGTCTGCTTGCTCAGGTAATTCTCTTCTGTATTGCTCATATTCCCACCGTCCATGTTAATGCTTTTCCAAAAGACATGTATCTCTGACTCCCTCTCTGGTAATGAGGTAGGAGCTCCCAGGCACTGGAATATGTCAGTAATGTTCTAAATGATCCCGAGTGAATTACATCCCTAAGTGTCTAGTGACAATTCCAGGAAGAAATTTAGATACAGAGAGTCTAGGGAAATTATTATTATAGCTTTGTAAAGCAAATCATCTAGGAGACCTAGGTTTTAATCCTAAATCTGCTAGTAATTCTCAGTGACCTAAGGCAAGCCAGTTAATATCTCTTTGCCTCCAATTTCTTTCTTGTAAAATAGAAGTGGTTCTTAGAGCTGAAGGAGCCCTGGAGATTATCCCTTCGTTTTTAGAGTTGGGGAAAAATGACTTGTGGAAGCTATGGGCTAGAACCTTCCTTTCTGTCCATATAGGTATTCTAATGGTGGAATGAGGTCACAAAGATGAAAAATGATTGACAATGTATAAAGTGTTACATGAGTTTATAGTAACGGTACTGGTGCAATACCAGAAGTCAATCCTTAAAGACATCTGAACACTAAATAACATATGTAATGTTTCTATGCCATGCACTTTACAGTTAATTCATTTACAGTTACAGTTAATCCCCACAACACAGAAAGATATCTGTCTCTACTTGATAAGTAGGAAAACTGAAACAGGGATTTGTTCGGAGCCATACAGCAGCCAGGCATGGTGGTACACACCTGTCACACCAGTACTCAGCTGGCTGAGGCAGAAGAATTGTGAATTCAAGACCATGGTAGGGTACACAGTGTGTCTTGGCCATCCTGCACTACACAGTGAGACCCTATCTCAAAACAAAAACATTACACAACAACTAGATGTCAGAACCAGGACATATTCTAGACATCTAACACAAATGTCCATATTTTTCTACCATCTTAGACCACTTCCATGTCATCTTTCTACTGTCAGACATCAAGGATGGCTTGACCTGTTGGTGTCAACTTTACTTTTAAATAAGGTAGTTTCCCAAAAGATTCCCCTAAAGTGATCTCAAATAGTTTGTTTATAGAAGTGGTTTTCCTTGTTTTAGTTTCTAGGTAGTGAAATTGCATAGGTCTGTTCTGGGCTCTCTTGTAGTCCATTGGCCTTTCTAATATCCAGTCTTCACCATAACAGCTGTGTCTTGATATCTGGTAGGGAATGCCCTAGTCTTCTTTAGTTCTTCAAATTTTCTTTAGGTATTCTGGTTTCTTTTCTTTTCCATATCCATTTTATCATCATTTCTCCGTAAGAATGTTGGCTATAAAAAAAGAAAGAAAAACTTAACTGTGGGCCTAGAAAGATGGCTCACCCGTTAAGAGTACTGGCTGCTCCTCCAGAGGCCCTGGGCTCAATTACTAGCACCTACATAGTCGCTCACAACCCTCTATAACTCCAATTCTAGGGGATCCAGTGACTCCCCCTTGTGGCTTCTGCAGGCACCAGGTACATATGTAAAGCACAGAAATGAATGCAGACAAAACAGCCATACTCATAAAAATAAATAACATTTTACAGTTTTGTTACTATTGATTTTATTAATTATACTTGTAATCATTTGCTTTCAGTCTATAGGAATATAGCTGATTTGGGTCATCAAGCTAGCCTTCTGTAGGGAATTTTTTGTGAATTCTTTTTAGTTGCAGATAATAGTTTTGTTTCCTGCTCCTCAATCCTTGCACTTTTCTTATTGCTTACATATCTTGGGCTGAGTAGAGCAGTCCAAAATCATGTTTAATATTAGATGAAATCAAGGATCTTTTACTTCAGTCTAGTTTGTTGTAGCTATTTCCCATTAGGCAGTTTTTTTTTTCTCCTAACTATTTAATAGAGATAGTTTGTCATGTTTTAATTTTTAAATAAATAGTATATCAAATATACTTTCTCATCTGTTTGGATAACCATGTAACTTTATTCCCTATTCTGTTAATGTAGCAAGTTACATTAATAAATTTTGTAATGTTAAATTATCCTTATATTTATGAGATAAACTATTTGATCATGTTGATATGACAACATGCTTTTTGAGCTCAGTTTGCAACTACTGTGATTAGTATTTTTGCATCAGTGTTCATAGACAAAAAATGACACAAATCTGATTTCCCTTTCTTAGGGAATCCTTATCTGATTTGAGTAAACAGTGGCTACAGTCTCATACAAACTTGGATATCATCACCTCTTCTGTATTCTAGAACAGTTAAGATTGATAGTAACCATCTTTGCATCTCTTTATTCTTAATCTAAACTGACATTGCTCAAGTGACAGCCAACACCAGCAATTGGTAACACACACAGTTGTGCCTGCCTTGTTGAAAGGGTGTCAACAGAGAACCTGTATTTAAAGCCGTCTTGTCCCTTCCTTTTAACTTCCTTTGTGTTGTTGATGCATAGTTCTGTGGTGAGGAGTTCAGAAAAGGCCACTATGAATCAAAGAAGAACTACTTAAAGATCAGTCCAGGTCAAGATATTTGCTCACCCTTTATCTGAGTATCAGAAGTCCAAACCAACCTCCCAGTGAGCCCAAAATCTGTAGATCTCCCTGTATACTTTCCAAGGTAATTACAGACCCTTTTTTTGTATTTGCACACTGAATCCAAGTAAGGCAGGGGTGAGCTCTGTTAGAAACACTAAGCATGGCTTGCTAGCTAACAGAGGCATTCCTCATCGCTCAGTGGAGTGGAACCAACAGGCTCAGCATTTCTGAATTTGCCTCAGTCCTTTAATCATAGTGGGAAGAGTCCTCTCCTCTTGCTTACTTGAAAAGAATCTCTGGTGTTGTAAACCTTCATGTTGATTTAACCTAAATCTGTAATTGGAAAAGTGAACAACAACAAAAAGTATATGTGTGTAGGATTTTAATTGTTATCGTGTTTACAAAAAGGAACCATTAGGAACAAGTTGAGGTATGCCTTACTAGGGAATTTGCTGAATCAACAGGTGTCTGCATAAAGTGGGACAGCACATACCCACTAACATGGATGTAGTAGACCTGTGTGTCTTCACATGCAAAGAGTTCGAAGATACATTTCTTATTTGAAAAAGCACACGTATCTTATCCAGTATTTCACTGGCTTATGGTTGGCTACCCTTTCTTTTGCTTCTGCCATTTAATCTGTCCCAATGTGCTAGCCTGTTACAATGGAGTTATCTCCTCTGTGTTTTTTATGCTCCTTCTAAAGGACAAAAATATGGTAACTTACAAAACTAAGTGGCGGCTTTTTATTTATTTATTTATTTTCCAAGACAGGGTTTCTTTGTGTAGCTTTGCACCTTTCCTGGGGCTCACTTGGTAGCCCAGGTTGGCCTCGAACTCACAGAGATCCGCCTGGCTCTGCCTCCCGAGTGCTGGGATTAAAGGCATGCGCCCGGCTAGTGGCGGCTATTTTTAAGGCAATAATTAAATATTGAAATTTAGGCCTTCGTTTTTCTGTGAGTAGATTTCCAGGTTATCAGGCACAAGATTTCTAAATATTATTGTGTGCTTTTAAGTGTATCCCCAAATTTGACATTGTTTTCTTCTAAGCATTTAAAACCTTTTGAGGACTTAGTGAAGGCTTAGATATGGACCCTCTAAAAGTATTCCTTGCATTAGTTAATGTTCTTTCCTCTCTTTCTCCCCATTTCCCAGCAGTAACCTGTGTCCTACAGAGAAACAAGCCTCTAGCACAGCCTGGGGATGTGTGCATGGTAAAGGGCACAGTCGTTACAGAAAGCCCTTCTTAAGGGACCTCCACCTTCCCAAGCCTAGAGCCCCAGTTAGCATGTTGGCTGTGAGAGAACTGTGAGCGAACAGGTCAAAGTGGGGAGATGGGAAGTGCAGTTCTGTGTGAGATCATGCCATATTTAACTCATTTTTTTCAAGGAGTAGGATCCAAAACTCCCTCTCACTAATAAGACCAGTCAGAAACTCAGAAATGACAGATCCTTCTAGACTCCACTTTCCATGAAGAGGTTGTTGTATTCTTGGCCAGTTGAGTCATATGGCCAAGGTGCCTGTATGTCCCTGAGGACAAGGGACATCTTTAAACTATCCACTCTACCAAAACCTAATGCTTCTCGCTCTAAACCTCCTCTGATGACATTTTCAACAGGCAGGCTTTGCAGCCATTGCTGTGCTGTCTACTTCTACCTCACTGAAGCTGCTAACGATCAGGTTTGCTCATGCCACCTTCGTGTTTGTGATCTCCACAAAGTATGTTTGGATATTGGCTAAGAGCATGGGAATTAGATCATTCATGTGCACACACCAGCTGCACCACTTGCTAGCTGCCTTTGGGGATGTGGTTTTTGACATTTAAATTTCATCCTTTTTCAAAGTAATATAGGTACATAATTTTTTAACTTATATGACAATAACATTTACTAAAAAATATACTCCTCTCTCCATCCCAACTTTAATTTCTCCTATTCCAAAACAACCTTTAACTTGACCATCCAGTCTAATATAAATCCATATAAATAACATTCTAGAGTGTTTTTCAATTGATATTTCCATTTTTTATTCTAAACTGACTTCCTATTTGTATAAGGAAGCCTTAGCTCTCCAGCCCATTCCTACTGCCATCTGTCTTCCCCTCCTCACTCTTCATTCTCCCGTTCTTCCCATAGGATCTGTGATTCAACTCCTTCGTACTGTTTGTATAATTATTACCAGTCTTACAAGGTTGCTCTCGATGAGCTTCATAATGCGCTGTATTTCCTTCCTTGTATGGCTTGTTTTCTCTGGAGTTAATGGCTGTCTCATTTTCCCACTGGGTTATCTTCTGTGTATTTCTTAGTGTTCAGTCTCAGATCATGCTAAAGCTGTAAGAGGTTTCTGTGTTTGACATGTTTAGGTTTGAATATATTGAGGTCAGTATATTATTTGTCTCTATGAAACCTTTAGACAGTTCTTGTCCACAGTGGTCTCGAGACTTAGGACTTCATGCTTTCTTGTTTTCCGTACCTTGTCCTGGACTCCCTAGTTGCCCTTTATTCTGAGTTTTGTTGTTGTTGTTTGTCCTTTAACAATATTTTTTTTCTTTTTGCAAAATTCTTATTAATTGGATATTGTTACTTCTATTTTTTGTGTGTATGATGTGTGGGTGTGTGGATGCATATATATTAGTGGTGGGTGGGTGTGGGTACACATATGTCCTGGCTAGTTTTCTGTCAAGTTGACACAGGCTAGAGTCATCTGAGAGGAGGGAACCTTAACTAAGAAACTGTCCCCATAAGATGAGGCTGTAGGCAAACCTGTAGGACATTTTCTTAATTAATGATTGATGGAGAGGGCCCAGCCCATTATGGATACTGCCACGCCTGGCCTTGTGGTCCTGGATTCTATTATATATTGAGGCAGGGTCTCTCATGTGAATCTAAACCTCTCTGGCTAGTGTAGTCTAGCTTTATAGTTTGCTGCAGAAATCCTGTCTTTGCCTCCCAAACACAGGGATTGCACAGGGGTGCTGGGTATCCAACTCTGGTCCTCACACTTTCATGGAAATACTTTGCCCCATTGAGATATCTCCCCAGCCTGAATGTTTATACTTCTAAATTCATCGTGTAGCATTTCTTATCTTTAGTGTGAGTGTGTGTGTGTGTGTGTGTGTGTGTGTGTGTGTGTGTGTCTACTTCTGAGAATTTCTTTCACTTCTCCATTTCATATAGATATGAAGTCAAAAAGAAAAAGAAAATTTCAAAAAAGTGAAAGAAATTCTCAGAACTTGTCACATATATATACTTCATATATATATATATATATATATATATATATATATATATATATATATATATAAAGTAAGATGCATATTTTTAAACTCTGGATATTGATTGTAGACAGTTATAGATCTTTGGAATTTTTTTCTGTTTCCTACATTGCTTTTGTTTCATGTGAGTTTCAATTTATTCTTGCTTTGCTCTCTTCTACACTGGTTGCTTTCTAAAAGCTACCTTAGCTGTTCATACGTAGTTGAGACTGAAACCTTCAGCTGCTCAGCACACTGGGAAAGCTGACAAGGGATAGAGTACTGATGTGGGCTCCCCTGTGGAGGGTTAGAAGCAAGCCCAGCTTTTTCACTGCAGACCCCTTACCCTCAAGTGGCATAGCTGTGGCTCTTTTCTCTTGACCGTCTTCTCACTTTCCCTGGAGAGTCACCCCTCTGGCTCTGAGAACAGGCGACACCTGCACACTGGGGGTCTGGCCAGGTTTCATATGCAGATTTACCTTAGAGTAATTCAATATGCTAGCTTTCTTGGCAATTGGCCATGTGTTGTTACACCTCTAAAATCTTAACTGTTATTGTCTGTCCTCCATTATCCTTGCTTCTGTGAATCAATATGTTTTATTTCTTCCCTGCCATGTTAGGTTCAAAGAAAAACAAATAATTTGCCATATTTTCTAAGCAAGTCATTTAACCTCTCCGTCTCAGTTTTTTTCACCTAAAAAATGGGAATAAATAGTAGTCCTTATCTCATAGGACCGATATTAAGTTTGAAAATCCATTTATAACTAAACACTGACTGGCACACAGCATGGATCAAGAAATATTGGCTCTAGCCAAGGTTGGTGGTGTGTACCCATAATCCCCACACTTGGTAGACTGAGGCAAGGAGGATCTTGAGCTCAAGTGCTGTCTGGGATACAGAACAAGATTCTTTCTCAGAAAGGGGAGGAGGACAGCAATATGGCTCAGCAGTTAAAAGTGCTTGCCTTGAAAGCCTGGTAACTTGAATTCAATTCCAGAATCACAAAATAGGAAGAGAGAACCAAGAACTGACTCCCAAAAGTTGTCTTTAGAACCTCCAAATGCATGTATGCACCCACATGTCCTACAGACACACACAATAATAATAATTTTTAAAAGAAATATTAGTTCTATTCTTAGTAGTAGTCATTATAAATTATAGATGCTTGATGTAATGTCATCTGAATGAGCTGATTGTATTTGTAAGCATCACTTTCACAGTCAATGAAAAAGGTTTTAAAAAAATAGCCTTTTCACTTATGGCTTTGAATGTAAAATTCAAGGAAATGGGGAGAAAAAAAAGATAACTTTATCTTGATATCAAGATACATTTTTTAATGACATTAGTCAAAACTCATAAAAATTCCAATTCATATAATTGGAAATGAGTTCCAAATCACAAAGCAGTAAAAATCTTAACTGGCAGTGAAACTGTTCGTTTGTTTGTTTGTTTAAATACAGTCTCAGCATGAACCTTGACTGGCCTAGAACTTACTATGTAGACCAAGCTGGCCTTGAACTCACAGAAATCCACTTGCTTCTGCCTCCTGAGTCCCAGGACTAAAAGTGCACACCATTACACCTGGCTCATTCAGTATTTTGAATTGACAGTCGTTTTACCAGTTAAGTTGTATTTCCCCTTTGTGAACTAGTGGACTTGAAATACGGTTAGCTATGATTAATAAACTTATAGAATCACTTTTCATTTTGTCAGCTGACATTAAGTATTTATGGTGTGATCAGTGGTCTCTGAGCTTTCTGCCTCTATCACAGTAGATCAGTAAGCAAATAAGCAGTGTCAAAATGTGTATGAGAGTCACAGGGCACACCAATACCCTGAGGATGAACCAGAAAATGGAGCAGATCTGAAATGTGCTTCTGTCATGCTTATTAAGTCTTGACTTAAATCGTAGTTCTTTATAGAAATATTTATTTATACAAGAGTCAGAACATACATATTAAGACACATGCCCAGTCAGTGGAACACTGAGTTAGAAAATGTTAGGTATGTTGGTCATGTTTGGCTTCATAGAAAGAGAGATAACTGAGAAATCAAACCCTCGTGTAATGAGTTTTTCTGTCCTGCCAGCCAGCTTCCAAATAACAACACAAGCTCGGCCTTACTTTAGGCTTGTTTCTAACTAGCTCTTAAAACTTGAATTAACCCATTTCTATTCGTCTGTGGGCTGCCTCGAGGCTGATGGCTTCTACCTCTCCTCCTGCATGTCCTGCTTCCTCTGCCGATGGCAACTCTCCCTTTCTTCCTCCCAGAGCTCTCTCTGTCTGGAAGTCCTGCCTGTGTCTCCTGCCTAGCTATTGGCTGTTTAGCTTTTTATTAAACCAATCACAGTGTAATTGAATATTCAACAACACCCTTAGGTCCTTGACCCATCCAAGAAGCATTTCACTTAGTGGTGGTCCTTTAGGTGTCCACCTTTGCACAGCTGTGTTTAATAAGAATCACTGAATGACCAAAACAAGCAGAGGAGAGATGGAGGCACAGAGAACTTAAAGCACATTGCACATGTGCATACCCATCAATTAGTCATTAAGGGAAAAGGCACAGCATGTCTTCATATTGTGAAGATGGAAGCAGTGAGTTCCTACTAGTTCCTACAAGCTTTGAGGTATTTGTCATTTAAGCTGAAAGTCATAGCTAAGTTCATTATTTTATACCACTTTCTCTTATGTATAGGCCAGCACCAGGTAGTTTATGGTCTCCAAGTTATATAAAGTGGGAATCGAATCCGTAAGGTGAGACTCTACATGCTAACTGATAAAAGTCAAGTATCAAATCTAGGACACTAGATAGAAGGCTTCCTGAGGGCAAAGAGCTATCCCCATCTGACCCAGTTCAATTAGCTCAGTCTTCTGCACATAGTTTACAGAACAAGTCAGTAGATGGATTTTTAGAACTTCGAGTGTTGTTCAATAGAGCAAGTTCATTAAGAAACCATCTTGAAGATGAATAAATTCCTTCCAAATATCTCTGTAGCCCTATACCTACTTATCTGTTGTCCCCCTTGTGTGTGTGTGTATATATATAATTTACTTTTATTTCATTTGCATTGGTATTTTGCCTGCATGTGTATCTGTGTGAAGGTGTCAGATCTTGGAGTTAGACACAGTTGTTAGCCACCATGTGGGTGTTGGGAATTGAACCCAAATCCTGGGAAGAGCAGTCAGTGCTCTAAACTTCTGAGCCATCTCTCCAGCTCTCCCTTGGTTTTTTGAAGCCAACCACCAGTTTATACTTTCGCACCCGTTACAAGATCTAGCACAGCCCACACACAGATTAAGTTCTGGACTCATGCAAATCAACTAGGTAATTAACAAGATGTAATGATTGTGAATATCCTCTGTCTTACAGCAGGCCTGGCCAGGTGGGGCCCAACAGATCCTGCTTCCTCCAGCCTGGCAGCAGCTGACTGGCGTGGCCACCCACACGTCAGTGCAGCATGCGGCTGTGATTCCTGAGACCATGGCAGGCACTCAGCAACTGGCCGACTGGAGGTAAACAGGAAAGCCTGGGTTGGGGAGTGTTTCTGGGATGGGAGTTATGTCTACCACTGACAGAGAACATCGTATGGGCTATGGCCTCAGTGTAAGGGGAGGAGGTTTAACAATATACTGGGGTACCAAAGATTTAACCTGATTAATTTATAGTTAGCCGTCATTTTCTACCCAAAACTCAGTTAAATCTTTTAAACACCAGTGCAACTCACCAGGCCTGGCTGGGTTTTTCTCAGAATTAAGTTCCTTTCAGAAAGCAAATACTTGTCACCAGTGAAGGAATACAGAAGAGAGTCCCCAAAGCCCTAAGCAATTCTCAAAAGTGTTCTCATGAAGTTTTGAGACATAGGTGCCTGTCTGTCTGAGCTCCCCAGAGAAAGCTTGACAGACGAGATGTATTAGGAAGGATAAGCTCCAACACGTTTGTTCAGTGTGCCTCTTCAGTTAACAGCATGTCTCATGGATAAGAGTTCACCTTCTGCAGACCCCAGGGACTCCAGCCACTGCCTGCCAGCACCCTGCATGTTTCCAAAGCTGCCCATGCAGCTCCCTGACTTCCTCGAGGACACTCTCCTCTGCTGTTCTCACGAGCACTCATCCCTCTTCCTCTGGCCCTCATCGCAACACCACCACAATGTCCTCCTTGACCAGTACAGAGCCATGTGACAGTCCTCAAATTGCCCCCAGCTCTGTGGCCCCTTTGGGCTGTTCCTCCTTCTGCAGAAATTACTCCCTGCTGCTACCCTCTGGTAGTCTGGATACCACCCTGAGGCTCTCCATAGTTTCTTTTCTGAGCATAGAGTTCTTGGGTTGCATGTGGTAGTATATATTTGAAATCTTCATATGGGCTAAGGCAGAGGGAAGGGTCACAAGTTTGAGGCCAGCCTGAGTTACATAGAGAAACTGTCTAAATAAGTAACTCACTCTTGGGAAAAGGCTGGCAGGTGGCTAAGTAAGTCCCCTGAATCACATCTACTGCAGCTTTCTCCTTCGCCATGTAAAACTACTTTCTGACTACTAACAGGAGGGGAATATTTGGGCCATCCCCATGGCTGCAATCTGCCCTCAATGGAAGCACTTTGAAACCAGGCAAAACTGGTTTCTATTCTGGCTCTGCAAGACCTGGGGCATGTTATTTGATTTTTATGGCCTCAGTTTTCTTTTCAATAAAGTGGGGTCATGATGCTTACCTCAGAGGACTGTGGGGTGGTGAGGAGGGGGGTAGAGGTGGTATCAACTAAAATGGAACACACAGCACTTGGCCTGTCTTTAATATGCAATGTAACCGTGCCTGAACATTACAGAATGAATAAGCTTGGCGTCTTCCCTTCACCCATTCACAACGGCTCTCACTCGGCAGGATTGCCTTTCTTCAAGCTCATTAGCACTAGCAGCCAAGTGGAAAGCTATTTGACCTACGGTTGGGTTCCCCTCCCCCTTATTCTTCTGAAAGATGCCACCACCACCACATCATCATATTTTCCTTTGTCCTTCAGCCGTTAGAGCTCAATCTCAGCAATAGTCATGCACTGATTCATGCCTATTTTCTTACTCTGCCTTCTTCCACCTCTCTCCCATCTCTTAGCTGGTAATCTCCATATCTTCCCGGTCTCTGCATTTCACTGTGGGCCAAAGAGCATTCATAACCATGACCAGAAAACAAAAGAGGAGCCCCAGTGCTGCCCTTGTTTCCAAGAGAAAGGGTCTGTCTGTGGGGAAGTAAACAACAGGAAGAAGCCATCACAACCACTGCCAAAGGCCGTATATGTGTCTAAACACTATCGAAATCACTCTAAGATGCTCATCTTTCTTTTTCTCTTATTTACCCTTCAAGTTACAAAGATAGAATTTGATTTTTTTTTTAAAGTTTATATGAATTCTTTAGCTTTTAATTGTATTGTGTGTTAAATGGGCTTTTATGGACAGATCTTTGAATTAATCACCACTTAAATGTTTCTATTGGAAAACAAGGCTGTAAGCACCATCCAGCCTAGATGGTAAGACTTTAAAATGTAACTCATTTCCAGGATGCAGGCTGCCATCATATTTCTCTGCATGTATGTAGCTGTTATTAATTTTGATTTAATACAAACTCTATACATGTCTAGTCACCCTTCAGTTAATCTAATTGTTCATTCAGCAAGCGTGTAATTAACTGATCAGCTGCTGCATGCCTGAGCATTGTGTTAGCTACTGAGGGAATTCAAAAGGACATTGATGATTCCAACACCAGAAACATGTGGCTCCCCGTTAGCAGTGTGTTTTTCACATCAACTACAACTTCCTCATTAATAAAATGGTATTTCTAAGACATCCTACCTACCTCACAAAGCAGAATAAAAGAGCCCATTTCAGTTGCTATACAAATTCGAAAACAAAATGTGCATTCTAATGTTCAGCACAATCACCTGTCCAGGGACTTTAAAGGCCAGAGGAGCTCTTTATCCTCTCTCTCTAGAACTTGACATTCTTTCCCCCTTGAAAGTCCAGGTTCTCATCAAGCAGCTTGATTTCTCCTACTTCCTCAGCACAGGACTCCCATTTTACAGTTCTGGGATGCCCACATGCAAACTCACCTGACAAGGCTGATCTCTTCAATTATCTCTCACTACGCTGTGAGGTGGCTAACAGTGGTCAGCCTTTATCTGGGAAGAAGCCTCATCTTATCAAAGAGCTCAGTTTCTATGAAAAAAAAAAAAAAAACCCAACCCACTAAGGGGCCTTCTGCTCCCTTTTCTCTTTCAGGAACACACATGCTCATGGAAGCCATTACAATCCCATCATGCAGCAGCCTACACTCTTGACTGGACATGTGACCCTTCCAGCAGCACAGCCCTTAAATGTGGGTGTAGCCCATGTGATGAGGCAGCAACCAACCAGCACCACCTCCTCCAGGAAGAGTAAGCAGCACCAGTCATCTGTGAGGTAGGTGCTGAGAGCCTTGGTAGCCAGAAACCCCAGAAGATTGAAATGCTAAGCCCTGCTTGGAGGTAGGGATTGCTGGAGCACTACCCCAGCCAGCATGGTGCAGAGCAGCACTTCCTGAAAGAGCTGGGGGAACATCTACAGTACATCCTCCAGGTTTGCTGAAAGCTCTCTCTGTGTTCTGTGCAAATGCAACCCTGCCTCTCACTTTTTCTAGTTCCTGTCCCTCTGGCACTCTGAGGTAGAAGCCTGAAGTCATGCTGTGCCTAATATCTTGAATGCTTCAGCCCTTTTTATCAAAGAAAAAGTGATAAAGTACAGTAAGGCAGATTTCATCTGAGACCACAGGGTTGTGTACAGAAATGCTGCAGTGGAGGAAAAAGTGGGCTCAGCTCTACACATAGCATGGGCAATGAGATTTTGCAGCCAAGGAGTAGTAGTGTCCAGGTTATGTGGGAAAAAAAACCAATAGGAGACAACAGAAACTGGAGGATTGTGGCTAAAGCATCCTACCAGGATTCTCTGACAGTGATTAGCCGTCATCCAAGGACAGTGGAGGATGAGGAATCTGATCAGATATAAAGAAGGTGAGGGCCTCTGGCTAAAATGAACTAGCAAGGCTCTTAGCTGAAACTAGACTTTATAAAGAAGTGCACAGGTGAGTCATGAGGAGGTTCAAAGTCTGACTAAAGCCAGCCACACAATCTGTCATCTTTTCTAGAAACGGTGGTTCTCTGAGTTTCCATTTGAATACAAATTACAAAGATATCTTTTTCAAAAACAGGAGAAAATGCACTTTCTTTGAAATTTGAGGTCAGAAATATAACTCATAACTCAAAAATAAGCTGTATAGCTAGCAAGTTAGATCTAGATCATGAAACTACAGAATTGCCCCCACATGAACACATTTAGCTGGTTGCTTAAATATAACTGTAATGACTTCCAAATGCTTAATGGTGGGCTGCTAATCTTTCCCATCCCCCTGAACTCTTAAGCCATCAAGATTGACACAAGGCTCCGTGTTCCATGTCACTTTGATGAAGGCAAACCTAGAGATAAATTAACAGTACCAGAGACTGGATATGAAGAAGGGAATTCCTGGGAACGTGGTAAAAAGAGTTCCATATCTGGGTTGTAGGTGAAGTTTCTAACTGTATTAGTAACTCCCCAAGCACTTCAGAAGGGAGACTTTTAGTGTATATAGTAGCAACTGTGGAGTTCAATAAAACTGACATTTTTGGTGGGGGGTGGGGGGTGTCAAGACAGGGATTTCTCCATGTAGTTTTGATGCCTGTCCTGGATCTTGCTCTGTAGACCAGGCTGGCCTCGAACTTGCAGAGATCCGCCTGCCTCTGCCTCCCAAGTGCTGGGACTAAAGGTGTGTGCCACCACTGCCCGGCTAAACCTGACATTTTTAAAAAGAGGTTCTAGGCTCCACTCTAAAAACAAATAAACAGGAGCAAAACCACAGCCTATAGCTGGTCAAACAGATTTAGACTGTGCAAATACAGAAATGCTCCCACAATGCCTGGTGATTTGATGCACATATTTGTTTATTTGGGATGGACTGAATAAGAGAAATCAGGTACATAAAAAACGTAGTTACTCTAATTTGCTTTTCTGTTTCTGTAATAAAAACACTCTGGACAAAAGCAACTTGGGAAGGAAAGAGTTTATTTCATCTTATAGGTTGTAGTCCATCATCCAGGAAAGCCAACGCTGGAACTAAAAGCAGAGGCCATGAATGAACACTGCTGACTGGCTTGCTCCCAAACTCATACTTAACTACCTTTTCTTTACTGTGCAGGCCCACCTGCATAGGGCTGGTGCTACCCACAGTGAGCTGGGCCTTCTTAAATCAATTCGCAATCAAGAAAAGTTCCCCACAGGTCAATCTGATGGTCACAGTTTGTCTGAGGTTCCTCTTCCCCATGTGTCAAGTCTATCCATCATGCTGGTGAATTTTCTTTTCTTCTTCCTCACATAGCCAGGTGCCAGAAGCTAGATCTGCCTTCTTTCATTCTTATTCAGAAGTTAATTCAAAGGGCTGACTTCCCTCAAGTTGGCATCCTTCTTCATAATCCCTTGTTAGGGTATTTCTGATAACACAAGGAAGTTCTGCTTAGATCAGTGGCAGCTCCCCAGAATGCTTTTTGTGTGGCAGCCCTGTGAATCTGAATCCAGGACTCATCTACATAGTGAGTTCTATGGAGGCAACAGAAACCACTGCTTTGATCTCTATGTACCATCAGGCTCAGCCTGGTGCCCTACTAGAATGCTGATCAGACTGACCTGAGCTTAGCATCCTTGTGACCACCCTGCTGAGTAGGTATAGTCAGGACCCTTGGCCACAACCACTTCAACAAATCCCCCCCCACCACTCCCACCACCACACAGCTGCTTCAGGTGAACACACTGCTTACGTAGGGCAAAACCAACACAGGCACAGTTCAAATCGTCTCTTCGATTCTTTGTGTTGTTATTGGTGTTTTTGAGACAGGGCCTCACTTTGAAGCTCTGACTGGCCTAGAACTCACTATGTAGATGAGTCCTGGATTCAGATTTACAGAGATCCACCTGCCTCTGCCTCCTGAGTGCTGAAAGATCAGTCTCCAGCAAAACTGTGAGAAACCACACAGATGACTGTCCCTGTGTAGTAATGCAGCAGACATGCTCTCTCCTGTAGACATGCTGTAAGTGCTGAAACTATAAAGCTATAACATGCAAAAATGATGGTCTAACCAGAGAGCATTACTCCCAGCTCCAGAGAGGACTTTACAGATGCAGCTGATGTCAGCTATGGACAAAATCAAGTTCACCTTCACTAAACTATTTTCATTGTACTTCCGTCCCTTCACTTAAAGGACATAGCAGGGCCAAAGGTTTATTCTCTTTTGACTTTGGTCTTCACCACATAGGTCCTAACCAGGATCAACGGAGGGTTTGATAGGGAGAGAAGAAGGTAATTGTTCCCTAAAGTTACCAGGACTAATGTAGAATTTCAGGTTCACGGATACAAATTAAAAAGTCCCTTTTGGTGGGCTGGAGAGATGGCTCCCCAGTTGAGAGCACTGGCTGCTCTTCTAGAGGACTCAGGTTTGATTCCCAGAACCCCATGGTAGCTCATGACCATCTGTAACTCCAGTCCCAAGGGATCTGATACCCTCTTCTGAACTCCTAGGGTACCAGGCATACACATACATGCAGGAAAAACACT
Source organism: Peromyscus maniculatus bairdii (assembly GCF_049852395.1). NCBI lineage: Eukaryota > Metazoa > Chordata > Mammalia > Rodentia > Cricetidae > Peromyscus > Peromyscus maniculatus. The sequence continues at coordinate 52,350,109 of NC_134854.1, forward strand.
CATACACATGAAATAATAAATAAATCTAAAACTAGTAAATAATTTTAAAACAGTTAGAACTATGCTACAGTATTCAGATTTGGTTTATACATATTTTTTAAAGTCCCTTTTAAAGCGTGTCTTGCATTTGTCCCAATTTTTTTTAAAAAATTACAATTCATATTGATAAGCTTCCCATGAGGCTCAGGTCAAAATCCAAAAAGATTTTTTGTTTTGTTTTCCATTGTACACAAGTCTGAATGGCCATAAGTTTTCCCAGGAGAGAAAGCAGGGAAAGCTGAGCCGAGGGGCTGGGCGATCACCCCATCTTTAAATGCATGCCACTCAAGCATCAAGACCTGAGTTCAGTCCCTAGACCCTGCACAAGAAGCTGAGCATGGCGGTGCACGCCTGTGGGTCAAGTGTTGCGGGCAGGGGTCAGAGACAGGCCGATCCCGGGAGCTTGGGAAACCAACTAAATCAGTGAGCTCTGGTCAAGGAGAGCCTTGTCTCAAAAAACAAGATGGACAGCTCCTGAGGAACATACACCTGGGCCTGACCTCTGGCATACACACATGCACACACCCACCACTGAGCTTCTAGAAACTCGCGCAGTGTTTAAGGGCTAGCTAGCAGTGTGGCTCCATAGTAGAGCATCTGTGAGAACCTGGATTCCGTCTCCAGCACAGGAGGTGGGCAGGGAAACAATTAAATAATCAACCAGCCATCAGCAAGGAAACCAAACAAACACCACTTTTTTCACCACTCCTAAAACAAGACTCAGGTACCATCGAGGGAGGACTAGATGAAGCCAAAAGCTAGAGTTTAATCCTGAAGATTATCCTGTGCAGCCATGTTGGATGAGATAGCTAAAATCCTCATCTGAGAAGACCACCTCTCAAGAACAGGTATATGGACCCAAACCAGAGCCCAGAGAAGGCCCAGCTGAGGTTCTATAGTAACTAACTAAAGGCCTCTAGAGGCACATTTTCTGTCACAGATGGAGGCCAACTGGTCTGGGCTTCAGACTTTTTTCTGTGGAAATTTGGTAAATGTGGCGTCTTCTGAAAGTTGGGCCCCTTGGATGGAGATATGGGGCCTGACTTTCCTCTGTAAGTTTGTGTTGTTTTGTCATTACAGAAATGTCTCCACCTGTGAGGTGACCTCTTCCCAGGCTACCAGCTCCCCTCAGCGATCTAAGCGTGTCAAGGAGAACACTCCCCCACGGTGTGCCATGGTGCACAGCAGCCCAGCCTGCAGCACCTCAGTCACCTGTGGGTGGGGTGATGTGGCCTCCAGCAGCACCAGGGAACGACAGCGGCAGACGATTGTCATCCCTGACACCCCCAGCCCCACGGTCAGTGTCATCACCATCAGCAGTGACACGGATGAGGAGGAGGAACAGAAACACGCCCCCACCAGGTGAGGCTGTGCTTGCAGACTCTGTGGAGAGAGCAGAGTGCATATGCATCGTGTCCTATACAGTCTTGTCTAGGGATCCTGGCCGTCCATGAAACGTGACGGTTATTCCCTGCCAATCCCTACATTTTCATTTTGCCATGTTCTTGGGTCCACAATTACTTCATGAGAATGATAAGTTTGCCATACTTGTTCAAAACCAAAATAATTTTGAGTGAGTTTGGCCTTAAAGAATCGCTACGGTCCCTAAACATTCGGGAACATGAGACTATAAAAATTGGACTCCCAATCCCAGTCTATTTTAACACTTATAAACTTAAATGTTCCCTCAGGCTATTGAATGTATTCCCAGTTGGTCGGGATCTCTCTCGAACATGGCCTTGGCTCACTCAGAATTTGAAGTAATTGTCCAATTAATCAGAAATTTCCCTGTGTCTGATTAACCCAGTCCTTTAAACTGCCAGTTGGCTCCTCACCCAGAGAGCATTGCTGTTTATTCCAAAGTAGCAGGAACTCATTTTACTCCGCGTGTGCTTCCTAGGTGGAGGGATGAAGTATTTATTGTATTTGCAAGACTGTGAACCCTGGCACCAGAGCTTCTTTTCTGCACTTAGCAGCCAGACTCTGGCAGCAGGTGCCTTCTTGGGCTCAGCTCAGGTGGCCCAGAGAGATGTCCACTAACTTCTATGTCCACGGTCTCACAACCACACCCTCCTGTTACCTTTACATTGGGAACGAGGCCAGGGAAGGGGGCCTGCCACTACAAGCCAGAGCTTCCAATCATCGTTGTACTTCCCATGACTGGGTACAAAGTTCCGTGTTCACAGTTAAGCCCAAAGTGTTGATTCCTGATTGGATATAATGCTGCTAATTATTAATCACGATGGTTTTGATTAGATAATAAATTTTCGTGCTTGAAGTCATTACAGAATGTTCAGCTACACTGATAATAGCACTCTCATTGTAGCAGTTCCTACAGGATGCAACCCTTCCACCTGCCAGGTGAAGTTTAATGGTCTGAGTTTTCACCAGTAGGGCTAGCATGTGTCTCATTAATGTGTCCTTTTTCCTGTTGATTGGCTCGGTGTGGTCATCAGTGTAGTTTGACAATACCCTGTTGTGTTTCTGCTCCTGCCATTTGCTAGGTATCTGAGGGACATAGGGTTGGTGAGGCAGGCACATGTTTTGTACTCCAGTATCACTTTACACTCCATCTCCTTGTTCCAAGACCGACCTCACTTTCCTTCGTGATTATAGCCCCAAGTTGAGTCACTGTTCCATCATTCCAAACCTGAGAATCCCGAGGGCTCGGCCTCCTTCCAGAGAGGAAGGTTCTTCCTACCCAAGACTGGCCCCTGGTTCGGGGAAGCCTGTGCATGTGTAGTGCTGCCTAAAGAGAAGCTGAGCAGCCTGGAGCACAGCTGGAGAAATGCAAAAGCAATTTAAAGACCTAGCTGTCAACTAGATTGCAGTGTCATTTTTGAAGGCTGAGATCTGAATTGATACCAGCTCTGAACATGTGCCCAGGAGAGACTTGACTAGAGGGTGAGAGGACAGGAGGACCAGTGGTATCTCTCCTAAGTCAGAGCCAATAGGGCTGAAAGCAGAAGGCAAGTGGAACATAGGACTGTTTCCTTAGGAGGAAACATAACGGAAGTGTGTGGCAGCTTGTGAGAACTTCCATGAAAATGACTCAGAGGTGGACAGCAGCCTATGGGCAGGTGACATTAGGAGAAACAACCACAAACTGAACCCAGTGGCTTTATACAGTTGAAATACAGGGAACTGCCAGCCTTCACCAGAATAGGGAAAGCGTGTTAGAGATGCTCTGCTGAGTGTCTACAGACTGAAGCCGCAGAGCCATGGTCAAGGGCCTCAGCTACCCACTGTGGTGACGGGGAGCTTGCAGAGGAAGATGCAGGAATGATATTTTCTGCAGAGATAAATGACCGTTGCCTTAGAAAATGGTCCAGTACCCAAAAGGATAGGAAAGACTACCTGAAGAAGCAGCAGCCAGTAGCACCTACTCATAGAGAAACCACTGTGTAATTGGATCATGTAATTGTGACTATATTTAACAGTGAGAAAGTAAATGAACTTAGCGTACCTGTTCCTGAAATCATAATTATCATAAAATTCAACACAATGAATATTTACCAGCCCCATCATTGTAAGATATTATGTCTGGAACTCCAAGTGTCATACAAATAAGAGAGACAATCTCTCTTCCTGAGGCTTGCAGGTAATAAGCAAGATAAGACACGTACAAATCATTCTGACACAAAGCAGAGCATCTCCAGAGAAACCAGCCAAGCACTCGGGAGAGTTGAGGGAAGAGAGTTGTAGATTTAAGTGAGGTGACTGGGGCAGAGCCTCAAAGGTGAGCAGACAGGAAGCATCACAGTAGCAAAGCTTATCCAAGAGAATGCAGAATGTTGGAGAAAAAGGATTTGTCCATGAGAGATGGTTTTTTGAGGCATTTTTCCCTTAGATGGAGATGAAGGATTTGTCCGAAGGCTCTAAGTAGCTCAAGGAAAAGCATCCATTCTAGAAAACCAAGAGTTTACTAGGTGCACCTAAACAAGAAGGCACTTGGCTGTGGGCTGCAGGGCTGTACAGCATCCCTGTCCTCCCATTCCAGTCTGAGTATTTATTGAAGACGTTCCATCCCTGTGTGACTTCTCTGTTGTGATAAGACACCATAGTCAAGGCGCCTTAGAGAAGAAAGGTTTGTCTGGGCCCTATGGTTCTAGAGGGCTGGAATCCAGATGGCGGCAGCGCTAAAGTAGCAGCAGGAGCAGTCGAGAATTCACATCCTCAACCACAAGCAGGAGGCAGCGAGCACTAACTCGAAACCGTACAGGTCTTCTGAAACCTCATCTTCCCCAAACAGCCACAAACTGGGGACCAGCTATTCATATGCCCAAGATTTATGGGGGACATCTCATTGAAGCCCCCACAGTCCCTAATTCTGGTTATCCTTGTCACCAGACTACAGTTCTCCTTTCCCCGACTTCATTCCCTACTTGCTGCATACCCCAAATCTAGCCTTTAGAGTTCCCAGTGTGGTCCTGAAATGCTGGTCGTTTCCCTAGCGTGGCTCAGCCTCAGCACAATAGCTGGAGCCAGGTGTCGAAGACACTCACAGGGAAGACAGCCTCACTACAGAGTGCCTTTAGCATCCACATAATGATAAACCCCGTTTAGACCGTACTGACAATGTCAGTCTCTAAGACTAGATGGCATTGCCTGGGATTGTTAAAGAACATCAAGGAAGGATCATTATTCTTGACCACAAATATGGGCACTGTTAGTTGCCAATGCAATGGCCAGTCTCCCACCAGTCAGGAGAATTCCACAGCATGTAGAGGCACATGGGGCAGAGTGAATGAACTGAGGGGATCATAGAGGTGCACACACGCTTTACCCACAGGCTTGGTCACTTGGATTCCGTTCAGTAACTGAGGAAAGTAAGGCCCAAGGAAGCCAAAGGACTCAGATCAATGAAGGTTCAAGTAGAAGAATGGGAATTCATTCAGGAAGTGCTATGCCATTGAAGAGATATTATTAATTCCTGACAAAAGAACTGATTTCTTTTTAGCCACTAGTTTAGCAGTTACTGATTTTGTCCTGCCTTCTCCTGTGCCCACTCCCATGATAGCATCCAGTGTGAGCAGGAAGCTACGACAGGCCATGTGACGTTGAAAGCACAGGTGCTAGGTCGGTACTCATTAGCGTGCTGAGGCTGCCTCAGGAAATGGGCAGAGGTTTGCGTCTTCTCGTTGCAGAACATTTTAATAAATGGGCAGACCACTGAAAAGCCAGTGGGCTCTATTTTTCAATGGTTCATTAATAGCCTAGGGGATTTTTTAAATCGTAGCTAGAGATTTGACATAAAGACAGAAAACCTAAACAAATACCTTTTTTCCTGCGTTTCCCAGGATTAAGTAGAACTGGTCTTATTTTAAGTGTTTTTGACGAGGAAAGCATTTGATTGTATGTCTTTTACCTGGAATCTTCTTGAACAGTGTTTACGAGGACATGTCTGTTTATCCAAATCCTCATGCCTAACTCACCTTATGCGGAAACAGTCTTACAGAAGCCATGACATACAAACTTCTGATAAGGAAAACATTTTAAGTGTGTGATAAAAGTCATTCATTTCAGCTGATCAGCAAGAATTTTTTGTCCAGGCTTCATTATTCCCATGTCCATTCACTGAGTCACTGCGTCCAGTAGGAGAGTCAGGTCACAGAGCACATCTACATTCCACACTTCACAATACACAAGCAGCTACGTGAGGACTGTTGAGCCAGTGTTTCAAACAATGTCTGCTCTAAGTACCACATGATGTTTTAGATATAAAAGCAATTTCTCTAGTTACTCTTAAAGTGTTTATATTTTTTTAAAAAATTAGGGGGCTAGACTGTAGTTCTGTTGCTTATCCATAATGCATAAGGCTCTGAGTTCAATACCCACCCCTACACAAGAGTTGACCCAAGATATTTTGCTTCTTTTTTTTTTTTTTTTTTTTTTTTGGTTTTTCGAGACAGGGTTTCTCTGCGTAGCTTTGCGCCTTTCCTGGAGCTCACTTGGTAGCCCAGGCTGGCCTCGAACTCACAGAGATCCGCCTGGCTCTGCCTCCCGAGTGCTGGGATTAAAGGCGTGCGCCACCACCGCCCGGCGATATTTTGCTTCTTTATACTAAATTGAAAAGGTGGTAAAATTATTCCAGATATGTCCCAGTCAGTAATTTACAAACTATTATTACTCAAATGACTTCTGCCTGAAAAAGGAACAACATATACACTCATTTATTATTGCCTGAGCAAAAGAGCCAAGCCCGACTGGGATTTCTTTGCACTGACGCCTACGACAGTGTGGACTCACCACCCTCCTGCACTGGTTAAAAAGCCCCATCCAAGCAGCATCAGAATGCACTCCTGGGCCAATGACTGCCAACTGGAGGGAGGGACAAAGAAACCAGACTCACAAGTGTCGGGGAAAGGAACTTGTTTTCAAGCTACAACATACCCCGAAGTTGAAAACAATTTCAGTCTTGTGGGACTCATGCCCAGCAATGGAAGATCACACACTCTGGACATTCTCACTGCGTCTTCATCAACAGGACCCTATTCAGAATGGGTGAGTGGGTGGATGACAGAGGCAGCACTCTGCCAACCTGTCTGTCCCCAACAGCTTATCCTAATGTTTTAGTATACCACAGAGGGAGGCAGACTAAAGTGTGGCAACCCCCTGGTTACTCATTACTCTACACAGATGGGCTAGGGACACTAGAGGGGTTGGATCTGGCCCAGCGGGCATTGCTCAATGTATAGGCTTAATGTGATTGGTGACCCAGGCCAGCTGAGTCAAGCTGGTTTAGGGAGATAGATAACTGAAGTACTGAAGAAAGGGGAAGGAAAGCCTACACCTCCTTCCAGGCCCATTCCTGATGTCCTACAAAGTAGTCATGTGGAGGCTGACCTTAATGTTGACACACATGAGAATATATATATATACATACAGATGTAAATAAGCAGATAATATCATTTGAATGGAATGTATGTACCATATTAAAGTTGCAGGATTGGGATATAGCTCTGTTAGAGAAGTGCTTGCCATGTAAGCATAAGGACCTGAATTTGAACCCCAGAACCCACATGGGAAGTTGTGTGTGGTAGTGTGTGCTTGTAATCCCAGCCTTGAGATTTCAAAGACAGGCAGATCCTGGGACACAATGGCTGACTAACCTATCCAAGCCTACTTGGCAAGTTCCAGGCCAAAGAGAAACCTTGTCTCAAAAAGCAAGATGAACATCTCCTCCTGAGGAATGGCACCTGAGGTTGACCTCTAGCCTCCATACCTAGGCATGCATACACAAACACACATACACAAAACAGTAAACAAACAAGTTTAAGGTATCTTTTCTCATGCTAATAGCTAAATTAAAAGCTACATAGCATCAGGGGGAGCACTTTGACCTACAGGCCTTGGCTTCTCATCCTTCTCTCACTTGGGGCAGATTGAAAGTAATCCACTGTGCTGGGCAGTGGTGGTGCACACCTTTAATCCCAGCACTCAGGAGGCAGAGGCAGGTAGATCTCTGTGAGTTCAAGGCCAGCCTGGTCTACAGAGTGAGTTCCAGGACAGGCTTCAAAGCTACACAAAGAATCCCTGTCTCAGAACAAAAAAAAAAGTAATCCCCTGTGTATTTCTGGTTGAGGGACTTAGAACGGAAGGGCATGGGGGCAAAGCAGTGAGGCTAGCTGAGCTCTTGTGTCTTGTTTTCTTCAGCCAGGAAACGCCATCAAACCACCCCATGCCCAAGAAAACCACAGTTAACAAATGGGCCCTGGAGAAACCAGATGGAAGAGTGTTTGTTAGAGCCTCTCTGGGGAGGCAGAGGGCTGTGGAGCTTAGTGAGTAAGACTGTAGATGCTTTGGCCTTAGGCAAGCAAGCAACTCAAGCCTTCCTTGTCTACAGTTCCTTTACGTGTAGTCATGCTGTGAGGACTGGAAAGGTAACACTCAGACAGCGCTTGGAATGGTAGTTGATCTATATCCAGTGGTTGTCACCTTATTTGGTCATCAGTGTTGTAATGGAAAAGGAGGTTTTTGGTTTTTTCACATACAGCATTTACTCTCAAGTCAGGGGAGATAAAGAAGTCATGGGAAGTTTATTGGAGGAGATGGATTTTGACCTTGGTCTTGAAGGATGAAATTGACTGAGATTAGCAAATGGAAATCAGAACCATATTCCAGACAGGATCCTACAGGCATGGGGTCAGAAGCTTGCATCTGATCCTCTGGCTGTATTTTCTCCTTTGTGGCTCATTTCTATACTTCTTAGCTCCTTATTTCCTTTCATCATTTTAAAATGATGAAAATCATCTATTGCCATGACAACACAATACAGTCGTGAGCTCTTGCTGCTTTGCTTCTTATTCCGAAGTGGTATCTGTCAAGGCCATTTGAGCAAATATTTCTCATTTCCCTCCTATCGCTGTCTCTCTCACTTCCATTAACCAGCTCAGAATGGGATTGATAAGCTGTCAATAAAAATTAGAGACAATGGTAGAATAAATCCCAGTAGTGTCGACATATAGGAGCCTCAAGAACTCGCAGTGGCAATCTCAAATGTGTGCTTGGTTTTTAAAGTGAACCATTTAGCAGCTTCCCATTGTTCTCTAATCTGAATAGTATATTTACGTGGAGCACAGACATTTCTAGCAGTAGACAAGATTAGAAACAGAGCTATCAAACTAATTCACCTTTCCCAAACCTGTCATATATACAGCCAAGAAGATACAACATTAAGCTGTGCCGTGTGGTTTTGCTTGTTAGTCATGGGGCTTCCCAGATACAGACAAAGGGATGAGCCTCATGGAAGAGTGTGGGGAGCTCTTCCCTCCCCCTCCTCCACAGATAACAAGACACTGACATGCACCACTCACTGCCTGCCAGCTGCCTTTTGTGAACCTGACCCTAACCTCACAGGTGACCCAGCCACGATCTCACAGGACTCTGCCCAGAACTTCAGCGGCAGTGTACTAATTCATGAGGTAGTTCACTGTGCCTTCAGAAAGTTCGAATGGTTAGAAAAGACAACCACATTGAGCTAGAGATTCTTTAGAATTGTCAGATCTGAGTTAGGAATTCCAAATGGGCACAATTTAGATTGTGTTTGAGGTGAGATGACAGTCTGGTCAAAACCAGCGTGTGCTGCTCCCCTTGGTCACTTTGTGAGTAGCTGATAGCCTGAGGAGGGAGGCTCAGCAGAACTGGCCATCACCACGCTTATGTGTAAGGTCCTTTCAAGAAGGAGATTTGTCTTCTCTTGACGTGAATAGTAGGCTGGATTTTATCTTGACTGTCTTTCGTAATAAAATCTTTCAGAGATATTCAAAATGGGTCCTTTCATACCGCAAGTAATCTCTCCCACTTCCCCTAGTAATTTCAGAGTGAGTTGGAGTTAGATGGATGGTACAAGGCCATGGTTCCTCGGGGCCTATCTCTAAAGGGACAGCAGAGCCAGAGCTAGAATGGCCTTTGCAGGGACATGTTGGGAGCCAACCTCGAGCTTTGCATGAGTCCACCACCTTACAGATCATGCCTCTGCAGCAGAACATAGCCCCATTTCAGGAGATGGCAAGAGGAGCCTCAGTGTTGGGTTAATCAAGTACAAGTGACAGTGACCGAAGTCCTAAGTGAGGAACAGAGCAGCATGCCTCCTGCATCCCCTTGGGAACATGCCTGGAGTGAATGCCCGGCTCCATCCTTGGTCCTGGAAGCACTTTGTACCTATGCAGGTAGGAAGGATACCCCCAACAACAGGACATCAGTGTTTGCCCGGAGGCCAGCGGCTTCCTTTGACCACTCCTACCACAGAAAGAGCAGCAGGTCCCCCTTGTTCCTCAGCTTTCCACACTGACTCCCACATCTCCATTGCTCTCCCCCACTCTCCAGACGCAGGGACCTCTTCCTAGGGACTCACTTTCTAAGTCTTGCAGCAGGTCACAGTTGCTCGTGGGCCCTGAGAGCTGCTGGGGCAGTGCTGCTAGAGGGCCGAAGGCTATGTCCGGTGAGCTTTGGTTGTGGAGAAGCCGGTGGCTTTTTACAATTAGAGAAATCCATATACTGTGCAGTTCACCGGGGACATTGCAAGTAGTTTTTATAGTAAAACATGAAATTTGCCATTTTAACCATTTGGGGGCACTGGTTGTCACCATTATCTATTTCTAAAAATTTTCTATCATTCCAGTCCAATATTCTATATCCATTAAATAAGTTTACATTTTTTCTCTGCTCACCCCCTAGATCTCTGTATCTGTAATCTATTTCCTTTTTGTATGAGTTTACCTATTCTAGACATTTTGTGTGTTGAATCATGCAGAATTTGTTTCTGGCTTATGTGATCCTTTCAGGGTTCGTCAATGTTGTAGTGTACATCAGAACTTCACTCAAGGGGCTGGAAAGATAGTTGAACAGTTCAGAGCACATACTGCCCTTCAGTGGACCTCTGCTCTATCCCCAGAACCTGTATCAGGTGTTGGCCATGCTTACATTGCTGTGCTCTCTTGGGTGTTGTGAGCAGCACTGCTGTGGACATTGAGATGATAATCACTGTTTGATCCCATCTCCACTTCCTTTGATAATATGTCTAGAATAGAATTGCTGTGATAACTCTGGGTTTAAACCATTACAAGTGAGGAATTGGGTCTTCACTAGTTAAAATGGACCTGGGTCTGTTCATGTGAAGAGCTGCAAATATATGTGAAAGCTCATTCCTCAACTTCTTTTGGGTTTTTAACAGTTATCATCTGGAAGACTCGTGTGACAGTTAATCATAGATGGCTTTGTGACTCCATTATTCTAACTGGTTATTTTAAAACTTTTACTATTTAACTTGTCGTGTTGTTATACGGTCTCCCACTGAGCTTTTCGTCTTCTCGAAGACAGAGGCATGTTTCTATTTCTTTGTGCAGCTCTTCCCTACGGCCCTGACTAGAGTGCCACGATTCCAAATCACTGATGTGTCAGTTCTTTCCTGCCACTCTTGTGGCTCGGCACAGACTAGAGAAGAACTTCTTCAGCAAGCCCTTCCCTAACTCTCTGTGCCGGATGAGGGTTGTGCAGAGCTTGCTTTCCTGTGCTATCTCAGGTAGCATAGCTGAGGAGACCACAAGTTGAATATCCTTTACCCAAAAGGCTTGGGACAGCAGGCATGGTCTGCATGCCTTTAATCCTAGCACTCAGAAGGCAGTCTGGACTGCCGAGTGGAACCCTGTCTTTAAAAAAGGCTTGGGACAGGACCTGCACAGCTCTAAGCAGATGGGGCCCCAACACTGACAGAGAAGTGGACCCAAGCCCCTCTCCCTAACTCAGAAGCTGTTTCCACTTGATAACCACTCAGAGGAAGAATGAGTTCTCCAATGGCTGTGCAAACAGTCTCGCTGGCCATACAAACCACACTGACGGGGAGGTCCCATGCCCAGCACTTGGTGGCCAGCACTAAACACACTCAGTGGACTTCTATCGCATAGTGCTGTCTCTAGGCTTTTTTTTTTTTTTTTACCTTGTAAGTCTTTTGCTAATATATTATGGTTTCTAATTTTGTATTTTTGTGGGATTTCTGGGGAGGAGGAACGTATCTCTGCATCTGTATGTGTTTCTTATGGAGTTTTTGGGGAGGGGGCTCTTCCCCCCCACACACTTTTTTGTTTAGTCCTATTCTGATTTGTTTGTGTGGTTTGGTTTGGTTCTTGGTTTTTAGTTGTCTAATGAGAAAGACAGAAAAGGTTTGAATTTGTATGAGTAAAGTGGTGGGGAGTATCTGGAAGAAGTTGGGGGAGCAAAAAACATGATCAGAATATATTATATAAAAAAATCTATTTTCAATAAAAATTAAAATTATTTTTTTTAAATATTTGAGCCCAAAAACATTTCAAATTTAAATTTTCCCATGCGCATATCTTCCAAAGGGAATTTTACACAATTATTTTTAGTATGCCTGTCATATCAGGTCAGACATGGGATTTCCCACTTGTGATACCATGTCAACACTCAAACATTTTTAGATTGGGGAGCATTTTTTAAATTTTGAATTAGGGAAGCTCTCCTATACAATAACAGTGATAGTTCACCTGATGAACTACTTACATGTGTCATGCAGTGTTATTGTCTCACCAAGTCCCAGAACAGCCTGACACAAGTTCTGTGGTTACCCATATTATTGCAGTGCAGACAACTAAATTCCTCAGAAATCGATGCTTCCCAGGACCCTGTCACCAGCACATACTAAAGGTAAACATCTGATTGAAAGCCCCACCAGGGGCCTCTGTCCTAAACCAGAAGAACAGGGTGTGTGGCCACGAGAGGAATAGCCCAGCCTGGCTTCACCAGGGCTGGGTCTCAGGAGAAGGGCCAGGTCCCCTGGCACCTTCACCCCACTGCCCGTCGTCCAGCCGCTGTAGGTCTACAGCCCTGCTGACCCTCTACTAGCTGTGCTTGAAAGTGCTCGCTTCCCTACTCTCCCTCAAGTGATAGAAACTTACATCATTGGAAAGTGCCTGGCTTGGGTCTGTGGCATTAGTCAAGACTCCTGGGATAGGAAGGTCATTGGGAACCCTATCAGATTCTATAAATACTGGGTTTTTTTCTCATATCAGATTAGCTGGAAAGTGGCCATCTTGTCTAGGCAATTGTTATTTCTTAAAAATAACTGATCTGTGTACAAAAATAGAAGAACATCCATTTTTAAAACCTTGCATAATATGCAGTAAGTTACACATCTGTCATCCCAGCAGCCTATCACCAAGCCACAGGCAGATGGAATCAGTTCCTAGAGGAACCACAGGAGCATAAACCTCTGAAAAGCAAGTGCTGGCCAAGAGCCACACTAAGCCAGCTCTTCCCTGTTCCCAGTTAGAAAATGAAGACGTGGGCTTGGGATCCACTCCCTAGTGGCATTAGCACACAAGAGACTTGCCTTTAGTACTCAAGACAGTACTGTCTCCTAACTTGGCCCAGAGGATAGGAACTCTGCAGGAAGGCCAGGCCATCCCTAAAAATGGGCACCCAGGGGTTCTAGGTGGCCTGAACACAATCACCCAAATCCAGCTCAATTTCTATTTCTCAGGGTTTCTGAATGATGATGCTAAGATCTTCAGAGCCTCACTCCTTCTATTCCTCCACCAGCATCACTGGATACCTCCTCCCTTCCTGCTTACACTCTGCTGATTCTCACAGGCCCAGAGCCCAGATTCTGGGCCATTTCCCTTCCAAGCTGGTCCTCTGCCTGCCTAGTTCATTCAGGTTATGTTTCCTTGCTTAGACAGACTCCACTTCTAGTGGTCAAAGGGGTTGCCACCAAACTCTACTGAATCTGCCACATGGGGACAGCCCAAGCCTATCTGATGGTCTCACTCGGCGTCAGTGTGCCCAGTGCCAGGCCCAGGCCTGCTCTGCCGGCCCCCCATGCGCTTGGGTGCTGGTTGTCTCCCCTCACAGCCAGCCCACAGTTCTACCTTCTCCTTTAACTTTGCAGCACAGTCTCCAAGCAAAGGAAAAACGTCATCAGCTGTGTCACAGTCCACGACTCCCCCTACTCGGACTCCTCCAGCAACACCAGCCCCTACTCGGTGCAGCAGCGGACAGGGCACAGCGGCGCCAGCGCCTTGGACACTAAGGGGGGCCTCGAGAGTCACTGTCCTGGCAACCCCCGCACCATCATCGTACCCCCTCTGAAGACCCAGGCCAGTGAAGTGTTGGTAGAAGGTGACAGCCTGGGGCCAGGTAACCTGGGACCACAGCGAACCCATAGCATCTCTGCTTTTCTTGTTTTCTGCTATTACAAATGCTAGTCCTAGTGAAACAGGAAGTACCTAATTATTTCAGATGATCTGTGTTGCACACAAGGTTCTGTTCAAGCAGCCACAGTGAGAGTCTGCCTGTACCGTACACTACCATCATAGTCTATAGAGAACATTTTCCTTGTGAAATTCTGGAAGCATGGCTGTCCTCATGGTGGCTCTGCTTCTGTCATTTCTGTCATTTCCTGTCAACTGGTTTGGGCATTGCTGACATCTTCCTAGGGCCCACTGGAGAGTGGGTGTCCTGTGGAGGAAGCACTTCCTCGGGGTTGCCATATGGGAGTCATGGACCTTTATCAGAACTTTTTCTTGGGCACAGAGATGTGAGCTGAGCACATATCTCTCAGCTTTGTTTAAAGAACTAACATTCTATCAGGCTTATTGTGAAAATTGAGCCCTAGCAGGAAGCTGGTGAGCTGAGCCTTCAGAATCCGCACAGTTGTTGTTCATCATGGTCTTACTCAGCAACATCTCTTCAGCATTTCCTTCACTTAGGCTCACATAGAAGAACTGGGAGCAGACTAAGCCAAAAGTGTCTGCATGTCCTGTCACATGCTGTCATCAGCCACAGTCAGGCCAGGGAGCGTCTTCATGTCCAGAAGGGACACACTGTCAAGCTTTGTCTAAACGTGAGAGGCTACCTCCTGTCTGTCACCTGACATGGCAACAGGAGACACCTGAGGTTACCTTGGAAGATGAGGATTCTTCTTTGCTGGTTACAGCTTTGCCAGGCCTGGAAGATACAGGCTGCTGAGGTACAGAGTAGAATTCAAGATGAGATCTCTAGGGACTTTTCCAGTCCCCTGGTGCAGCCAGCCTGTGACCAGCCCCCCTTTTTCACACCAAGAACTCTGCCTGAAAGGAAATGGAAACCAGCTTGGGCTTCTTTCTTCCTCACCATCTGACTAGGGGTGACCCATGTGTGGTATGCTCACAGGCCTTCTTGCCAAGCACTCTCCATGACCATGACTTTAAAGGTATCCCAGCTACCTTCTTCAGAAGACAGGCTCGGTAAATACATCTGCCTGGCACCCTGCCACTGCTGCTCATTTTTATATCCTAGCTGCTCCCACAGCCTATGGAGTTGATGCTAGTTACAGAGTTGATGCTCTAGGGCTGAGAAGCAGAGTGTGGGGCCCAGAGTGCCCTGGCTAAGAAATAACATGAGGGGATATGCATATGGAATGAACCCTACAAGGACTCTCTAATCAACTAGTCTTCATAGTAACTCTAGAGCTACTATGATTTCCAAACGAAGGAACTGCAAGAGCATAGGGGTTCTCAGAATAGCCCAGGGCCATGCAGCTGGCCTCTCACGATCTGCTGCTGGAGCTTACCCGTGCTCTAGCACATTTGTGCACACACTGCTTGAATGAG
Organism: Peromyscus maniculatus bairdii; assembly: GCF_049852395.1. Classification (NCBI taxonomy): domain Eukaryota; kingdom Metazoa; phylum Chordata; class Mammalia; order Rodentia; family Cricetidae; genus Peromyscus; species Peromyscus maniculatus. The sequence goes on from NC_134854.1 coordinate 52,365,258, forward strand.
GATCTGTTCCCTCATGGCCACAGAATCTACATTAGGATAGTGATGGCCCCCTGCCACCTCATTCACCTCTGCCAAGGAAATCACTCCCTGAATCTCTTGACCCCTTCAGGACCTTCCCGCATTCAGGGCTCTTCCACTCGGACAGCTTGATCAGCTCAGACACGGTCTCCTCACCTTGTCATCACAATAAAGGTACTAGGTGAACACCAGACTCCTTCCAATGTTGACATTTAGCAGACCCAAGCTGTAGATTCCTGGAACTAATTGATTCTACCTCTAACATAATCCCTACAAAGTTCCTAGGATGCTGAACTAGAGCAGAGATCTGCCCCTATCTCTCAATCCCAGCACACAAGCTCCTGGTGCCCAAGAGAAAAGGCAGCTCTGTTGACAGCCAAGGCATGCGGCTTTGTTTGACCCCATAGCTAGTCCTCAAAGACCCAGGTTTGGGCTGGGCTTGGAGAATCTCACTGGTTTAGCTTGGGCACTGAGTCCTAAACGTCGTCTGCTCCACTAGCGCCTGGCTGCCTCTGGATTCCTGGGAAGCTCAGTACACCAAGTCCCAGGCACCTCCTGAGGGACTTTGATGCCGTGGGTAGGTGGGAGAAACCTTGGGTGCCATTGCACAGTTAGATTTAGGGACCTCTTTCTGGGACCCACCATCTCCCTCCCAGAAAATCAGATCTTCCTTTGCTTGAGGCTGGGAGTCTCTTGAGAGGTAGGATGGTCCCTCTGCCTTCTGCACATGCCACAATCTGCTGTCCCCAGGTTTCCAGTTTCCATTTGTCCTTCTCCTGGAACCAGTGCCTTTGATGGAACTCTTCTGCCATCATTGGTGGTCCACAACACTGACTTCATTGCCCTGGAATTTGTCAGTCCAGCCCAAGTCATTCAAAGGCCCCATCTTTTCTTATACATGTTCCTTAATGTGTAGTGCCATCTGTCCTAAGAATGAGGTAGAGACCTGTATCTTAGTCAATTCCAGAAACTTGGTAAAGGAAATGAATCATTAACTACAAGACACAATGTGACAGTGCTCAGATGTACTTGGACTGGTGGAGATGGGGAGGCTTACTGCCCCTCTCTCCCCCCTTGAGCAAAGCCCTCCTCAGACTTGTTAAGAGAATCAGCACCACCTTTGTGCACATGTCTCATGCAGCCCCTCTCCCAGCTGGCATCACATTCCTGCCTAGACTGGACTTGGTTGGCCTGGGGCCGTGGGAGGCAGGCAGTCCTTCAGCCTCCAAACCAAAGCCTTGTCTTCTCAACTAGTTCTTCTGTGTTCTTTAGCTCTCAAGAGCACAGTTAACATGTTAGCTGTGGCTTTGAAACCAGATAACACCAGCAATACAATTCACAGGCTGCTTCTGTTCCTGCAGGCACTCTGATAGAACACAGAGGATGTGTCTGGGACCTTCTCCCACCCATGTTTGCCTAGGCTCTGCAGGTTTACACAAGACACGCAGGTTTACATCCTCTCACAACTGTCTGTCTGCTTATGGTTGGCTCTTGGGTATTGTTCAATAAAGAGGCTATAGCTGAGCCAGGTGTGGTGATGCACATCTGTAATGCCAGTGCAGAAGAAGCAGAGACAGGAAGATCCCCAGTTTGAGGGCGGCCTGGGTTACTTGAGACCCTATCAAAAATAAAAGGGGAGAGGAAACGGTTATGACCTGTCCATTTAGGTGCTCTTCTTTGCAAAGCATCACTTACTTTATTCAGGGGTTGAAGGTCTCACCCCTGCCCAGCTAGACAGTTCAGGCCTTTCCTACCCAACCATTAGTACCTCCCTGCATGCCCTGCCTCTGCCTCTTGCTTTTATGCTCTGTGATGCCTCCTGATTACCACTCTCACCCCATCTGTTCCTGGGTGGTACATGGTCACAGTGTCTGGCAGACAGCATGTACTTAGAACATACTGGTTAAAACAGCAGGCTCTAATAAAGCTCTGGGATCCCTTAGAGCCATCTAATATGGGTGTTGTCTTTCTCAATCTCCTACCCACTGAGGCTGTGGTCTTCCCACCCAGCAGCAACATCCAGAATACTAGAATGCAGACACTCATGCCAACCCCAGCTACAAGGCTGTACTCACACTGACCCAAGTATAGAGCTGAATCCTGGCTGGACAGAGTCTCTACATTGTCAGTAACATAGGAACAGTTGTTAATGTCAGCCATATTGGGTTCTCAGGCCATTCCCTAGGAGAGCTAGTCTCATCCTGCCTTGGGTCAGGAAAACTGCAGGGTTATTGTAGCTTCTGCTGTTCATCCTAGTTGTTTGTTAGGTCCAACCACTGGCATGATCACATCTGATCCTCTTGGCTACCTGGGAGGGAACCAAGCAAGCCTTCTTCCTTCCACAGACCTCCCAGGTATTGCTATGCACTTTCCCTAGCGGACCAGTGTGGGGCCCAGCTTGGACCTGTGCCTTTACCCTTGAATTTGTTACTCATATATCCCTCGTTTGCAGCTCCAATCCACCATGTAGCCAAGGGCTAGAGCCCAGCTGCCTCTCCAGAGTCAATGTGAATGCCTGACCAGGTTCAGAGACTGAGTGGTTTATGTCTGGGCAGTCTCAGGAACATGTCCTTCCTAGAAGGCCACTCTTTACAAGGGGAGGGAACGCATCTGCTAGACAGCCAAGGACATGCCACCTACCTATGACCTGTTCATCTTCCCACAGCAGTCAGTACCAGTCACCATTCATCCTCCTTCAAGTCCAAGTCCTCCAGCACCGTGACCTCCACCAGTGGCCACTCTTCAGGGAGCTCATCAGGAGCCATCGCCTACCGGCAGCAGCGGCCAGGCCCCCATTTCCAGCAGCAGCAGCCCCTCAATCTCAGCCAGGTAAACCCCGACAGCCACAATAGGCAGTGCCCTAAGGGGCCTTGATGGCTTATTCCTATGCTTAGACCAACCCTGGGAAAGGTGGTATCACTGGTTTGCAAAGAGCCAGCCCAAAGTCAAGTGATAGAGTAGTTAGTGACGTGGTGCCAGAGCTGACCTGCTGATCAGAGGGCCACATGGGCCCAACAAAGGGTGGGCATAGTGTCCTGCCATTGCTTTGGGTCCACAGGCTAGCCTCACTGCAGGGGGTCCTCACGGTCAGCACCCAGACCCATGGAGAGAGTACCCTGGGACTTGCACACACTCTCCAGTCATTTGGACTCTCTACAGGAGAGAGGGCTCTTTGGTTGGACTGGTTCTGGAAGTCGTCCCCAGTTTAGATTTCACAGCATGTGGGAAAGCAGTTACTACTCAGAGAGGGATCACTCCAGCCGAGCATCCCACTGGCTTTGCTCTGGACTGGCCAGATATCACCCTCGTCTGGTGACTAGCCAGTCAGACATTACTTTCTCAATCCACACAAATTTTTTTGCTCTCTGCTTTTGAAGGGAAATGGGTGTGGTCACTCTGGCTTCCCATTCCGTCTCCCATAGTTTCCCTCTTCCCCTAACACAGTCCCTCTGCTGCTTTTCTTCTCAGGCTCAACAGCACATGGCTGCAGACCGCACTGGGAGTCACCGTCGACAGCAGGCCTACATCACTCCTACCATGGCCCAGGCTCCTTACACCTTCCCGCACAACAGCCCCAGCCATGGCACTGTACACCCCCACCTGGCTGCAGCTGCCCACCTTCCCACCCAGCCTCACCTCTACACCTATACAGCGCCCACAGCCCTAGGCTCCACCGGCACCGTAGCCCACCTGGTGGCATCCCAAGGCTCAGCACGCCACACTGTGCAGCACACTGCCTATCCAGCCAGCATCGTCCACCAAGTTCCCGTGAGCATGGGGCCCCGGGTCCTACCCTCACCCACCATCCACCCCAGTCAGTATCCGGCCCAGTTTGCCCACCAGACCTATATCAGCGCCTCACCAGCCTCCACCGTCTACACTGGATACCCACTGAGTCCTGCCAAGGTCAACCAATACCCTTACATCTAAACACTGGAGAGGGCCCGCAGGGCGCGGGGTGGAGGAGCTCCCAGCAGACCTGGGGAGCTGGGGTTTTATACTGCAGGTGCCGCACACAGACAATGCAAATGGGGCAGGGAGGGGGGCAGCTGGGGGGGGACTTGAACTAGACGGGGAGGACTTAGGGCAGAGAAGAGAACGTTTTAAAGGAAGGGATTATGGAGTGGGAAATCTATGCTTTTTATTTTAAAAAAGAAAAAGGAAAAAAAAGAAAAAGAAAAATGTTAGTAACAAAAGAGGAAAAAAAGAAAAAAACACAGCTCACAAACCCATTCTGCACCAAACTGGAAAGGAAAAGAAGAGCTACAGGAAGATTCTGGAAGCAAGGGGCCCCAGTTTTTGAAGAACTTTATGAACTTTTTAAAGATTATTTTCATATGGCAGCAAGTGACATTGAAGAATTTGCTGTCAGGGACACCTGATACAGAAATCCAATAGATTTTTAATTAATTGAACATGAAAATTAGGGATTTTTCCAGAACTCCAAAAGGGTCAGCACCCCTTTCAAATGTCAGGCCATGGCCTGAGGAGGCTCATATTTGGGGATTGGTCTGGGGTTGACAAAGCCCAGTTCTGGCTCATTAGTCAGGAATAGTGGGGTCAGCCAGACTGATGGAAAGAAGACCCCTCAGGAGAGGGGTGGGTTTCCTCTTTTGGGGCATTCTGGATAAATCTCTAAGCAATGTTATTCCTCAGATGTCATTAATAATGTGTGTTGCAGTCTTTGATTTTTTTCTTTTCTGAGACTTTTTTTTTCTCTTTGAATCTACCCCTAGTCGTGTACATAGGGCTAGTGGTCGTCACGGACACCCTCGTAGAATGTAGCACTCTGCACCCTTGTTTCCTACCTTGTGTTCAACTCCAGTGATACCAATAGACTATTCCTCAATATAATTGCACAAAAAAGTGATATAACATAGGCATGGAACCAATGTGGTGGTCTAGGTGAACGAGTGAGTGTGCATGAGTGTGCACGTGTGGGTGTGAGCAGGGCTGCCACCCTCCCTGTGTGTCCCTTGGCACCGCCGTCACAGCCCTTGCAGTCTTGATTTTACATCATTCCCTCCTAGTGCCTTAACGACCGACAGACAGACAGACAGACAGACAGACAGACAGACACGGTGAAGGGTTTACTTCCACTGGTACTCCAAGAAACTGGCTGGGGCTGGTCAGATACGTTCTCAGCTCTGTGTTAAGCTGTTAGAGTATTTTACTTGGGTCTTTTTGTTTTTGTATCATTTTAATGTCATGTGGATTGTCTTTCCTGGGCTCATTGTGAGCAGAAGGATTTTAAAGAAGCTTGCAGTAGAAGGGGAGGATCACGGGTCAAGGATCTTGATCAAGGATCAAGAGGGATGTGGAAGCCAGGTGGGGGCACACTGGTGACAGCTGGTTCTCTTGCTGAGCTTTACTCTGAGGGCAGAGGTCCAGAGAGACTTCCTGCCTGCCCTAGCTCTGCCTCATATGGCGTGCGGGGCTCTTAAGAATGTCAGCTTTGCCTCAGCCTCCAAGCCCACCACACCTCCTTCCTGGAGCCGTATGGGGAGAAGCAGGAGACCTGTTCCCATTTCTAGTTACCTCCCCAGGCCCACCCACCCTTCCTCCCTCCCTCCCTCCCCCCCTCCCTCCCACAAGAAGCCTGATCCTCTCATCACACCCACACCTCTCTGCACCAGCTCCAGGGGCTGCAGTCAGACTGCTAGTGTGCCCAGCTCTCCCCTGCAGACCTCCACTGGTAAGTTTGCTGTTGCTTCTTTCCTGAAGTTATCCTAGGCCTCCCAACACACCTTGACCTCTGCTTTTGAGAGAGATACAGCAGGCAGAGGGGCTGGAGGGACATTTGGGAAAACACTCCCATGGACAATTAAGCCTCCAAAGAAGTCTGCCCTGAACCCTCACCTTTGCACCTTTGCTACATCTGGACGTTTTCTCCAGCTTTGAACAGTGAGGTGGGTAGGAATTTTGTATTCCTACTGAGAAACTCTGAAGCCATGGAGGGTGGAGACCAGTCGGGTCCAGGATGGGACACAGTAGCATGGTATGGATTGTTTGATCCTGGTGTGAGTCCTAGCTGGTCCCAATCCACATCTTCAGGTAAAAGGTCTCGTCAGCAGTCCAGACTCCCTCCCTGTCTTCCTTCTGCAGGCCCTGAGCAATCTACTGTGAAAGGCTTTCTTCATGATACCTGCCCTCCTTCAGTAACAAAGCTTACTTAGCTTTTAGCTGTGAAAAACTCTGGAAACTTCCCTACCCATCAGTTCTTATAAAGTCCCCAAACTAGGTATGTCTTAGTGCACCTTGGGCCAAAAAGAAGAGATGCTGGAGCCCGGCAAGGCCTGACCCACTTCCAGCCACGGACTTGCTGGAGGCATAATGAATGAAGCAGGCCTGGGGTAGGGAGCTGCATCCTTCTCTCTTCCTGCTCAGAACCATGTTAGCCCAAGACTGGCTTTAGCTGAAAGTGAGACAGAGGAAAAGTCAGTTCGAAGAGGGGTGGGGAGCAAAGTCTGTGGAGAAGCCCTGAGCTAGAGGCTCCCAGAGCCTCACCAGCATGGAAATCCATCTGTCGCAGAGTTTCCCGTGGGGCCTTCGCACTAAGTCACCAGGCATCTGGTCCTGACTGAGAGTGGGCCTGGCTTTGCCTCGCTGTGTGGCAGCATCCGGAGGCCAACGTGGTCTGGAGCTGGTCGTCTGGGGGAGGGGTGACTCTGTCCTCTCCTCTCTTCTCGTCTGCTTACATGGAAGCTTCTCACTATCCCCACTGTGTCCTCCCCTTCCCTTTCCAGATCAAGAGTGAGCGCCCTTGCTGCTCGTCAGGCTAGTATTCGTGTACTGACGGTTTGTGTGGTTGCCACTGTGATTAAGGTCATTATCACCTTGTTGCTCCTCTAGTCAGGGTTTGAAGTAGACATTTATTCCAAGTATCTGTGTCTTCTTCGTAATGTTGAAACTTACTTTATTATAGCTGTGAGTATGAGTAGACTGGAGGGCCATGCCGATGTCCAATCTCGTCAGAGGAAAAGAAAGAAAACAAAAGGAAAGGCCCAGGAATTAGGAACCGTGTCTGTCGTCTCTGCCCATAACTAGCTGTGAGAAAGGCCTACTGCAAAGCAGAGACCGGGCACTCGGGCCCTTCTCTGCGTGGCCCAGCAGTACACAGCCACTGTTGGGCCTCATCTTCTAGACCCTTTGGCAGCTTCTCCCATATTCTCTGCGCTTTCCGCCACGTCTGAACTACTGAACTACTGACCAGATTTTAGCCGGCCTCACATCTGACATTTAGCATAAAAGGCCCCTCTCAAAGCTGCCCTAACCCCTTTCCCGTACCTTCACTCTTTCCCATCAGCATACTTGGAGTGTGGCTTATCTCCCTCAATGCAGAGACAGTGGTCCCACCCAAAAGCCATTAGGTGTAGTGAGGGTGATGGGCAGTCGGTGCCTCCTCGTGAGATAGTTTTGTCTCATTCAGTCCTGCTCAGTTACCACCCTTCTCATTTCCCTAGTCTGCTTTGTCCCCAGACCTCCTTCCAGCACACAGTTCTAGGGAGCCAAGTCAAGGAATGGGACACAGGGGAGCCCCACACAAAGTCCAGCAGCTGCTCAGACACTGCAGGACCCCTTCTAAATCACTGGCAAGTGAAGGACACAGTGGGACTTGTAGCCGCCTCCCTGCTGGGCTCTGGCTCTGCCCGTCAGTGCCCGAAGTGTGGTGCTGGGTGTGTACACATTGTCCACTGTCACTCAGACACCAGGCCCCTGGGAAGAAGGACTGAAGCACTGGCTTCCCCAGACAGAAGACAGCCGCTGTGCAAACCTTCACCCGCTCCAGCGTTGGTCACAAGCCCCTGCACAGAGCTGACTCACCAGGAGTCACAGAAGACCCGCAACAGTTAGCGTCCTCACCCACCTTCCTTCCAAGGTGCTCAGCACCGATGCATCCATCCCCTTGACAAAGAAGAGGGAAGAAAGGCTGCCGTCCTTAGGACTCCGTACACTCTCAGTGGGAGGAGGCCCGCTTTGTCCTTAATGGACCGTGTGTCCCTGGTGCACCCTCTGGGCCCTCTCTAATGAATGAACACTCCTCAGCATGAGGAGGACGAGGAGGAAACACGACTGTGAAAACCTCCGCTGTTCGCTGGGTTCTTACTGACCATCCGGGCCTTAGCACCCAGGTCTCTGTGTTAGTATGTTGGGGTGATGTTTTAGGAGAGCAGATGAGCAGGCCAGTGGGTAGGCAAGGCTGGTGTTAGTGTCAGTTAACCCTGTGAAGTGGATGTGGTTGATGTGATTCAGAGGAGAGGGGGTGGGGTGGCCCAGTGTCCCCTGGACTGTATTCAGATTTCTCTCCTTCCTGGTGGCAAAGTTGTTTTCTGCTATAAAAGCCAACTTGGCTTTGTTCTCTTTGCCTCTAAGGACTGGAACTGACCGACCACAGTGTGGAGCAGGTCAGGAAGGGAGGCCAGCCCAGCAGAGAGGACCTCCCTGGACCAGGTCTCGGGAGTTGCAAACACTCTTTTTGAACAGTGTGGTGGAGGAGTGGGTTGGGTGATCGTAGGGAGTGGAGTTAATGTTGAGGAGGCTTAAGGAAGTATTACTGGTGGTTCATGGTAGTGAGGGTGATTGGGTCCTCACTCTGCCCCTCCCTCCCCCAGGTTCTCGTCGTCTGGCTGAGGGCAGGGGAGGGAGGGTGTGAGCATGGCTCTTGCTGGCCTGCCAAACAGCTGCTAGGACAAAAAACAAACAGAAGGAAATTGCTTGGTGCCCCAGCCAGCAGACAGAGTTTGATGAGAGGCAAGGTACCTTCCGTGGCCCGGCCTGAGACCGCACAACTCCCCAGCCAGCCATTAAACCACAGCACATTCCGGCCCGGGGCTCACAGGCCCTGCTCCTCACTCCTGTTTGTCCCTCTCTGTGCTTTGTAGATTCTTGAAGGGGAAGCCTCAGAATTAAGCAGGCCAGAGATGTCCTTACCAAATTAGAATGGAAAGTAAAATTGTCCCTTTCTGTAGCCAAAGAACCTTCTAAAGACACCTCTAGAGAAGAACAAATACCATTCATTCCCGTTCCCTTCTGGGCAATACTCTCTTCTCCTGCCTGCTCTTTGTACTTCACTGCATTTGTTTCAAAACCACTCATCTTTAAAGAGGAGTGGAGTAGTGGTCCTAAATGCTGCTGCTCCTGGGGAACCGAGGCCCCTACATCGCTCACATTTGTGCTTAATTGATCTCATGGTACAGTGTGGGCTAGAAAACCAGCAAGCAGACCTTCCCTGGGGACCCACACTGCACCCCCAGGCTTAGGCAGTATCTGTCCACTTGCCTAGTCTCTACAAGCAGTACTCAGACAAATCCATCAAGCCTCTAGAGAACCAAAGAGGGCAAAATGAGGCTTACTTAATTGCAAAAGAAACCTCATGAACACTTTGGCACTATGGCTCACTGTAGGGCCAACTGAGTCTTTAGGGCAGTTCATGAGAGAGCCCAGGCCGTCCCAGAATTGCCAGAAAAGAGATCCTGGCGGCTCCCTGTCACAGACAACACCCCCCCCCCCAATCCTTTCAGGGTCCTACATCTCAGACCCATGCAGGAAGGAGAACATTACGCTGATTGCCTCTTGCTGCACACTAGTAGTACCCCATGTGTAAGGACTCACCAACATTTATTGAGTGTTCACAGTATGCCAGGGCCTGAGCATCCTCCCACATCCCAGCCACACACCCCTGGCAAGAGTCAGTACCCCATCTGACAGATGGAAAAGCTGGCCCTCTGAGAAAGTGGCATGTGTGGAAGGAAAAGTAGGATCCAGTTCAGAACCCCCAAGTTTTTTATCCTGTTTTGTTAATCGGCACTTTCCTCTATGAAATTTTGTTTCCTGTTTAACTAACTGCAGTGAGCAGCCTATCTCTAATGAGCCGTTCAGTGATGCTGCCTTCCCTGTGTGCCAAACACTGTGCTAAGAATTGTGGAATGAACCCCATGACACCAGCCATGTCAGTACCTGTATCGTACAGAGCCTGCAGCCTGCCCAGGCCGCCCTCTAGTGAGAAGGGGACCGAGGGCTCAATTCTGTCTGCGTGGCTCTAGAGCTGCGCTCACAGCCCCCAGCCTCAGCTGCATCCCTGTGTAGCACAGTCAGTCCTGGGCAGAGTCACGCCCTGTCTTCCCTGTGACTGGACTCCAGCAGGTCTGTGCAGAGGTTCCTGGACTGGATGCAGGTGGAAGAGGAGGAGTTCAACTTTAAGAAAACTCGGGGGTTTCTCTGGATTCCTAGAATTCCTTTCTAGCTTTAGTCACTAGTCACGCTGCTACAACTCTTAGGAGAGCGAAGGGAAAGTGTTCTTTTCTTTCAAAAAAATAAACACAGAAGATGATTTTTCTTGCTTAGAGTTAATCCTAGAAAGGCAATACTAAAAGTATATATATTTTTTTCCAAAATGCTATTTTTTACTGTACTTGATAAATATCTTGACAGCTCTGATCTCTGTACTAGACCCTCTATTCAGCTCTGGACAGAACCAGGAGCCAGGTTCACGCCAAATTTGTAAATACCATCTGGGTCTGTGTCCAGAAACTTTTTTTTTCTATGAAGAAACAAAAACAAACAAGAAGAAGAGGGGGAAGATGAAGGCAAGTTGGGAAGAGGAACAAAGTGGAGTTTTCTTGCAAGAGAGACCCTTCTCGGGGAGACGGACAGAGCATAGTGGAGCGAAGCATCCCAGCGAGGAGGAAGTGAGGAGGAGGTGCCTCTGGCTGCTGAGGCTGGGAGCATCACAGCCGCGGGTCAGTTCACTTGAGAGAGGACAAGAACCAGTCTAGAAGTGCTTGAGACTAGATTTGAACTAACTTCTTTAAGACTCTAAGTATCTGCTCAGTTGTTCGGTTGAATTTCTCGTTTCTCTTTTCTTCTAAAAATGTCTTTACTGACTGGCTCCAGGCTTGTTTGCCTAACTTCTTAGGTCGTTTACACAAGTTCTAAATTCTTGTAGAACTTTAACTCCTTTGGAAGCAAACCCAACTAGTGCAGACCTGAGATCCTGGTTGGTGTTGGTAGGTGTTCTGGAACTCCGGCAGAGCACCTGGCAATGTTTTCAGAAGGTTTTAGATACATTATCTTACACAAACTGTGACCTAATGGCAATAATTACCTCAAATGTGGGCATTCGTCCTGGTTTTAGCCTTTTTTGAAATCATGTAGCCAGCCTGATCTTGTGATTTAAAAGACTATGAATTCTCTGTGGGCTGAAAGTAAGGATGAATGTGTACCCTGGTCACTGTTGCCGAAGTGAATTCTGAGAATAGCTCATTGGTATACCAGAGGTGAAACCAAGGAAGAGATGATTCTTTGTGTCATAATCAATGTGATGTTCAAGGACGGGGAGAGCATGTTTCTTGCCCTTTGCTTTCCCCAGTAGCAAGTAAACTACGCAATTGACTGTCGATATTCAAGCATACTTTTGGCTACATTTTATAGTTAAAGTATTTTATAGTTTACATTTAACCTGGTACTTTTTAAAAGAAAATTGTTTATAACTGACATCTTCCACCACAGTGATTGATTGACTCTTGTGTTAGAAGCTGTGTCTCCCCAAGGCAGGCATGTTCCACTTACACTGTTCTGTAGCCCACTGTGCACGTTTCCTTTATTGTTGCTTTCCAGTGAACCTGAGAGAATGTGAAAGGAAGTCTAGAGGGAATGGGAAGGGGTGAGTCCTGAACCTGGGCCAGACGTAGAGGCCTGTGCCATGTTGTATCGACACTTGTTGTCAAGGCCTTCTTGACAGCATGGAGGGGGCAGTGAGAAGTGATCTCTGCTTCATCACTTCTGTCTTGATTTGAGTGCTTCCTCCGGGACTAGATCACTCACCTGGCAGTAGATGATGCTGGTTCTCAGCAGCTCTGAAGGTATGACCAGTGAAGCTTTGGTCAGCATTTTGAGAGGGAGAACCATACCCCTATGCCATGGGGTTTTCCACATATCACTGTTTTAGTCCTTTCTTTTTTCTTTTTTTCTTTCTTTCTTTCCTTCTTTTTTCTTTCTTTCCTTTCCTTTCCTTTCCTTTTCTTTCCTTTCAAATAAAACCCATGTAAAATGCTGTGTTCTTTCATTTCCCTATTGTCTGGCTAAGCTAGGAAACCCAGTTGAGAGGCCTCTGCTCACAGGTGCAGGCGCTTCTGAGCCAAAGGAGCTGGGGGTGGACAGTGAAAGACGGCCCATGGAAACTGGGTCTGCAGAGGGGGTTTACAGGGACAAGTGGGGGGCCACTGGTAGGCAGAAGACAAGAAAGGTCCATTTCCCTGACAGTTTTGTTGGGTTTGGGTTTTTTGAGGTGTTTTTGTTTTGTTGTGTTGTGTCTTTAAGACAGGGTCTCACCATGTAGCCCTGGCTGGTCTGGAACTCACTGTGTGGACTGAGTTTTGATTTTTCTTGTGCCACCACTGAACTGTGGAGAACCCATGGTGATCTATGGTGTGATGTGACCGTTCCTCTAGCAGACACCTTGAGAGCTGCAGCACACCGGCCATGCCAGGGTACCCGGAACTTCACCTCTGTTGGCTTTGCACCTGTGGCCAGTGCTGACAGCATGCTCTTGTGAGCTGTTAGAATGTCCTTACAGAATGTTCCTCATCTCACCCTTCTGAGCCATACTCCCAGGCTCCTGGTGTGTGTGTGTGTGTGTGTGTGTGTGTGTGTGTGTGTGTGTGTGTGTGTGTGTGTTTTCCTTTGCACTAATAAACCAAATGAATTTTGTGTCATTGTCTTTGGAGCTAACCCATGTTTTTAAAAATGAGAGGTATAAAAATGCGCTTTTCATTAATATTTGAAAAGTTAAAGTTACTGCATCTAAAGAAGGTCTCTGCTGTGGCTCTCTTTAGGGTCCTCTCAAACCAGCTTCCAAAATGGCTCTCTCTTGCCCCTCCCCCCATGCAGACTCACTGCTCCCATAGCCACCTCTGCCTCCCTGCTGTCACCACAGATCCATGCTCTGGCACTCAGCACTCCAGGAAGCTCCAGAGCCAACTAGCAGACTTGCTTAGCCTTGAGAGCCATGCTCCTGCCTCCCTGCGGGGCTGGTGGCCTGCGCATTTGCTATTAGTACTTCGGCTCAGATTAGGAGGAAGGACACAGGAAGTTTCAGGTGACTTGAGTGTGCCATCCTCTAGCTTTCTGTGACTCTGAGTGGAACGAAACACAAACACACACACACACACACACACACACACACACACCACGTGCCCTTCAAAGCAGAGATTCTGTTCACACTGCCTCCAAGTCCGCTAGCCCCCTGCCCTTCCACACCCCTCTCTCTCTGTACTGCCCATTTGAGGCTGGCTTTCTTCCATGGGTTACCCAGGGCACAATCATTTCTCGCCCCCAAAGCCCCCTTCACCCCTTTGTGTGTGTGTCTTTTAACCAAATGAAGTTGACAAAGGCGGATGTTGGGGCTGCAGAATTCCTAGTGTAGTAGCAGCACTGTATAGATAGAGATGTTGATATATATGTTTGTGTATATATATATCAAGCCAAATTTCTGATAGGAGAAGTATAGCTTTATGGATGAGAAGGAAGAGGAACCCTTTAGAGGTTGGAGCCAGCCTCAGTGTGTCCAATGAGCAAGGCACATCCTGTTCCTTCACACAGCTAAGGCCTCAGCACCCAGCCCTTGCCGTCCACCTCACCTCAGCAGAGCTGGGAGACCGTGAGGGCTCTGTTGCTCTGCTGCTCCCTAGCCACAGAGGCACGGGAGAGTGGGGGGCAGATCAGAATGACGGGGTTCCCAGCCCATTTGCTCTGACCACATGTATTGAGCTGCAGCCTGATACTATATCACATTTCCAAAAACAAAAGGCACTGTGAAGATGGCGAGAGAGATCTGTAGCAATGCTTACCTTTCAGCCACCTGTGAGCTCAGGACGCTCTGGGCAGAAAGACATACTCCCTAGGACAAAAACAGGGAAGAGGAGACCTGGCAATGCCCATCCCCAGTCCAAGGAACAAGGCTCCTTCCTCCAAGGTCATCTCACCTAGATATTTCTCTACCAGGTCATCTCAGCTCAATCTTGATAACCCCTTGAAAGCCCTGGCCCATCTGTTCCTTCACTGTACGGTTTCTGTAAGAAAGTGTTAATCCATGTTAATCTGTGTGGGGATTATTGCGTGCAACAGTATTTTCTCGTGTACCTCTTTTTCCTCTGTGATGTGTCTCTTTATTTATAAATGTCTACTTTTTTTTTTTTTAAAGGACAAACCAGTGTGTCGTAGACCTCTATGTAACCTATCCCTTAGTCTCATTATAGGTATGTTATAAGGATGGATATTTTACTTGGCTTTAGAATGTTTTTCAAGAAAACTAATTCTTAACTGATGAAGTTGTTGCTACTAAAATGCTCGTTTTCATCATGACGTCGTGCGCTTCTAAATTAATCATCATTTTCGTTGTAGAAAAATGGAGTGAATTTATATTAGTCTTGGAAACTAATAATAGCATTGTAAATTTATGAGATGATTTTAACAGAAAAATTATAGAAGAATAGAGTTATTTTAATTGTAATATTACTAACTGTAGGGTGAGGAAGGGGTCCTGTTGTGGTGAACTCTGTTATAGCTTGTTACTCAGTTTCTTTTTGATCATATTTTCAGTCTCTGAGGTGAAGCGAGTTATTAATGGGATCTGTAAACTCACATATGCATATTGTATATGTGTAGAGATGTGATCACACTGTCTTGGAATTACATTAAACTGTTTGGAATCACTGTACTCTGCCCAGCAGCTTTCTTATCCAGAGCCTCACTAGAGGGCACTGTTGCAAGAAAGTTCTTCAGCCTTTCTTCCAGAGACTGCTCGCTGTCCCGAAAGGATTCACAGCCCACCCTCACATTGAAACTAGAGATGGCCGCATGGCTGGAGCGAGGTGGGCGCTGTGCTCATTGCCTGTACTGCATATCCTGGATCCTGCTTCCCTTCCTGACCACATCCGTGCCTACATTCCTTCCAGATGTGCATTCTGCTGCTTCACCCTGAACTCCACAGACAGCCTCAGTGTGTCAGCTCCACTGCCAGGGCTGCCATTTCTACTGGAGAGTGCTGCCATTTCTACTAGAGCGCGCGCGCGCACGCACACACACACACACACACACACACACACAAGCTCAGGGAGCCTAGAAGGTGCCAGATCCTCCCCTAGTCCCAGCTCCTGGCTTCAGTGGTCTCCTTTGTTTTGCCACATACCTACAAAGTTTGCCATTCCCTTCTCTAGCCGCCAGACACTCGGACTTGACAATGGTCTGTTCCGTGTACTTCATACACATACAGTCCTTCATTATTTGTCCTTTTATTCCTGGTTTATTTTGATGTTTTTAGGTTCATTTATGTTACAGCATGGATCAGAATTTCTTTTTGCACATCGACTAGTATTCCATTATAGGAACATACCACATTTTGTATGAACATCTGCCCTGCCCTTATGGCACACCACTGTGAACTTTGGTGAGCAAAATTCTCTTCAAACCCCTGCTTTTGATCCTTTCAGATATGTCTTATAGAGGTGGAATTACTGGATCATATGACAATTTCATGGAAACTTGTGGAGAACCATCACAGTGTCCCAGGGCGACTCACTGTGCATCCTTTCCCATCCTCAGTGTACGGTTCCATGCTCTCCCCAGCACTCTTGTCCATCCTCAGGATCTCCTGCCTCCTCTTCTTACATGCTTCCAATTCACCCTAAACACTGTGGCCCCTTGACTGACTTCCTCCACCTTCTCACCATGACTTCTGCAGCCCTTGCTTCCCCCACCTGTCATGCTTCCACTAAGCCATCCAACTGCTCAGCTCCTGAGATCTGCTGGAGCAGACCCCTGGCCCTGCAGACCCCTGGTCCTCCATACAGACCCCTGACCCAGCAGACCCCTGACCCAGCAGACCCCTGGTCCTCCATATAGACCACTGACCCAGCAGACCCCTGACCCTGCAGAACCTGACCTATAGATCACTGACACAGCAGACCCCTGACCCCACAGATGACTGATCCCACAGATCACTGACCAGCAGACCCCTGATCCCATAGATCACTGGCCCTATAGACCATTGAACTAGCAAGCCCTTAACCAAGAAACCCCCAACCTCTTCAGCCATGCAGATGGCCTGTGGCTCTGGCCAGGCCCCTATACTCACAGACTCCTGTGACTGATGAGAAGCGTTCCCCTTTCCACTGTCTTACTTCCTTAGATTCCTACTCCAGAGTAACCAGAGAAACCTACAACTTCCTTAACTCCAGTTCCTCTCCAACTCCTGAAGTCAGTCTCACAGCTGCCTTCCCTTCTGTGTCCTGGTCACTCAGCCAGAGGCTGCAGCCCTGTACTGCCCCGCAGCAACCCAGCCTCCACCCTGTAGAAGCCAATCAGTGGATCCCAACCTGCCTGCAGTATGGAGACTATCCCCACCACTCATTTATTATTGATTGATTGATTGGAGGGTACTTGGGTTTGAACACAGGCCCTGAGCATGTTAGACAATCACTCTACTAAGTACATCCCCAACCCTTATTTGTTTGTTTGTTTGTTTGTTTGTTTGTTTATTTATTTGAACATTGAGAAAGCATCTTGCTAATTTACTCAAGCTGACCTCAAACTCACTATGGAGCTCAACCAGGCCTCCAACTTGTGATCCAAGCTGCCCCAGCTTCCCAAGTAGCTGGGATGACAGGCATATGCCACCAGGCTTGGCTCACCTTTCTTAACTATTTGTCCCACTTAAACTCATAAAGGAATGCCATAAAGGATATCTTCTCTGAGGACACTACATCTGATGGCACTTCTAAAACAATGCTGGACTCCAGATCCCCTTAAAGACACTTGACATCCTCATGTGTCTTTTATATTCTGCTTCAGTGGTACCTTGGGTTTTGCGGCGGCAGCTCTCTCAAAATCTTTACCCATGGACCAGGAGTGCTCGTGAGAGAAATGCTTGAGTCTTGACAGGTAGAAGGCCAGAGGCAGAGGGAAAATACTGATGCCAGGAGGCAGCCTCTCTGAGTGGGGGAAAGACAGCCACCAGCCACTGAGGCATGGACAGCAGGCTGTGTGGTTGGTCCCAGTCAGGTTCAACTCCAGGAGCTCTCATTTTATCCCTGGGAACTCTGGGGCCTCAATATGTGACCTTGGAATAAAGTGCCATGTGCAGACTGGCCAGACAACCCCCCCCCCCAAACTTTTTCATTGTGTCGAGCCATTAAGTATTGGTTCATTGTTTCTGTTGAGACTATTTCAATATAGAAATCAGTTCCTGAAAGGGACTATCTTCTACAATAAAAAAATCTAAAAAGGGCCACTGAGATGGTTCAGTGGGTAAATGGTGCCAAGGCCAAGGGCCTAGGTTGATCCCAGACCCACACGTGAAAGGAGAGAACTGGTTCCTACCGCCCTCTGACCTCAACAAGCACACCATGGTACATGTGCTCAGCACACACACACTAAATGTAATAATGTTTTTGAAACATGAAATGTGTGGCATTGGCTTGGAAGGTGAAGAGAAAAATAAAGAAATGGATTTCAGGGCTAAAAATATTGTGGTCCAGGTGAGGCTTGAATAAAATCTGGACCAAGAGGAAACCCTGGAAAACTGAAGCCAAATGGCTCCCCAGTTCCAGGCAGGGTGAGAGGGAAAGCTAGAACGTTAGCTGTGGAAGCTGGCGCCATCACCTTGCAGCAAGGTTTCATGCATTTTCCTTCTTTTGTTGTTTTGTTTTCTTTTTGGTTTCTTGAGACAGGGTTTCTCCATGTAGCCCTGGCTATCCTGGAACTCACTCTGTAGACCAGGCTGTCCTCGAACTCACAGAGATCTGACTGCCTCTGCCTCCCAAGTGCTGGGATTAAAGGTGTGCACCACCACCCAGCAAAGTTACTTTGTTTTTTATTTTATTTTTGTTGCTGTTGCTGTTTTTTAATTTTTATTTATTCTTCTCAGCAAGGTTTTGTAAGAGGTGAAATGAAGCGGGAATCAGACAGGCATGATGTTGAATGCCTTTAATCCCAGCACTATGGAGGCAGAGGTGGACAATCTCTCTGGGCACAAGGCCAGCCTGGTCTACAGAGCGAGGCCTGAGAGGAGGGCAGGGACACTCCTCTGTTTGAAAACAAGCAAAAGAAAATGAAATTCAAACTGTGAAAGACGGTAGAAGAAAAAAAATTTCAACAGGGAAAAGAAGGTGGGCGTGGCCCACACAACCCAGCACTCAGGAAGCTGAGGCAAGAGCACCAAGAGTTCAAGGCCAGCCTGGGCTACACAAGACCCTGGAGAGGATGCAAAAAGGAGGCTGGGAGAAAGGGCGGGGAGGGGGCGGGGCTATCAACAAAACAAGCAAAATGTCAACTGAACAATGAACTGGGCCTCCAGCAAATGTCAAGATTGCAGAATGGCCACCCAAATACATATTATCTCCAATTCCTCGAAGACTGTACCAATAGGTTAACAGGAAAACATGGGCAGAGCCAATAAAGAAGAAAAAGAAATTAGGCAGCCGTGAAAACCTGGGAAGGACTTTGATAGGGTGCAGATGATCAAAAGTATACTGAATGTCTGAGGAAACAATGTTGCCCTGCAAACCTCCCCTGACACTACAGTCTAGGAATGCTTCCTGCTGTTTGCTTCGGCTCCCAGGGCCCTCGGACGGGTCCTAGGCCAGCAGAAGACAGAGCTGGGCAGCCTACACACCAGGCTTGGAGAGCCCCCAAGGGGTAGGGAACTCAGCATGCCAACCGGGCCACACTTCCTAATCCCTGCCGAGTAGTGCCACGCCCTAATGGCCAAACACTCAAACCTATGAGCCTCTGAGGGCCATTCCTATTCAGATCACCACAGCTCCTCTGGAATTTAGAGTTGTTACAGGCAGCTGTGAGCCTCCGTGTAGATGCTGGCACCCCTCCGCAAGAGTCTAAGTGTTTTGACCACTAAGCCATCTCTCCAGCCTGGTGAGCACTGAGTAAGTAAGAGGTGAAAGGTTCCCCTCTGAACCCTCCAGCCCTGCCAGAGACTTTGATGGCCAAGCACAGGTTAGAGCAAGACACCGCCAGGTGCCTGGCAGTGGCCCTTTACCACACTAACAAGTAGAGGGGCACCCCCAAAATTCCCTAACCACTTTGTCCTCCATCCCCCTCTCCCACTGACTTCCCCTGAAGAATATCTAGAAAGCATGTAGAAAAGTTAACAGAAATGAGTAGTTTTGTCCAAAAAGTACACTCAAAAGGAGCGGACAGGACCCCAGGAGTGGGCCCTATCTTGCCTCTGAGGAATTTTCTGAAAATGGGCCAGGATTCAAATGCAAGACTCAGCAGCCCCCAGGCAGCCAGCCACCCCACACTTGGTTGCAGACACCAGCAGAAGTCAGATCAGGTTCCACTGCAGGCTGCATGGAGCTCCCCTCCTGTCCCTTACCAGGCAAACCTGCATGCCTAAGAGCAGAAGACCCTCAAGGCTCAGATCCAGCCCGACATGAACATCCTCCCCCAACCAGAATAAGCCATTCTTCTACAATGTTCCAGAACATTCTAGTGCTTTCTAGTTCCTCTTCTCCCTATATGTTCCCTGGGGCATAAAGACACAGACTCCCACATACCTAGCATGGTGTCTGTCAACTGGTAGGTGTCTTAGGGTTTCTGTTGCTGTGATGAAACACCATGACCAAAAGCAACTTGGGGAGGGTTTATTTTCCTTACTCTTGCACATCACAGTTCATCACTGAAGGAAGTCAGGACAGGAACTCAAACAGGGCAGAACGCGGAGGCAGGAGCCGATGCAGAGGCCATGGAGGGACACTGCCTACTGACTTGTTCCTTATGGATTGCTCAGTCGGCTTTCTTATAGAACCCAGGACCGCCAGCCCAGGGATGGCTCCACCCACCATGGGCTGGGCCCCCCAATCAATCACTAAGAAAATGTGCTACAGGCTTACCTGCCTACACCCGAGGAGGCCTTTGAGGCTCCCTCCTCTTAGATGACACTATCTTGTGTCAAGTTGACATAAACTAGCCAGTACACCTGACCCTTGTCACCTGAAGCACAAACACCACTTTCCAATCAGAACCTCACCTTTCTCATTTGTCACCAAGATGGCACATTAATAAAAATATTGCAATATAAATCAAACGGCTTTTCAAGTTCCACGGTCTTTACAAATTCAAACACTTTAAAAATTCAGCCTTAGCAGGCAGTGGTGGCACACTTGGGAGACAGAGGCAGGTGGATATCTGTGAGTTCAAGGCCAGCCTGGGCTACAGAGTGAGTTCTAGGAAAGGTGCAAAGCTACACAGAGAAACCCTGTCTCAAAAAACCAAAAAAAAAAACAAAAACAAAAAAGTTCAGCCTCTAAAATATCTAGTCTCTTTTAAAATCCAAAGTCTCTGTGAAACTCCAAAATCTCTTTAAAAGTTCAGTCTCTCAACTGTGGGCTCCGGGAAAATAAATACTTTCTTATTCCAAGAGGAAATAACCAGGATAAGGTCACAATCTGAACAAAGCAAAACAAACTCCAACAGTGTAACTAACTCAGTGCCCAATGTCGGGGATCCACTCACGGGCTCCTGGGGTCCAAAGGGCTTGCCACAGCACTCACAACTTGTCTCCACTCCATAGCTGCTGCTGGGGAGTCTCCAAATTGCTGGGATCTCCGGCTGCAGTGGGGTAGTTTAACCAATAACCTTTCTTGGACTCTCTTCAT
This sequence comes from Peromyscus maniculatus bairdii, assembly GCF_049852395.1. Classification (NCBI taxonomy): domain Eukaryota; kingdom Metazoa; phylum Chordata; class Mammalia; order Rodentia; family Cricetidae; genus Peromyscus; species Peromyscus maniculatus. The sequence goes on from NC_134854.1 coordinate 52,385,948, forward strand.
GGAGCCAAACCTGAACTGTGTGACCCCTTCATCCCTGGACCTTCACCTGCTGCCGAGGCTGGACCTTCACCAATGGCCTCTCCTGGCCTCTCACAGCGCCAAGCCTCAGCTGCTCTCCATGACCCCTTCATGCCTTCAAAACCAGCACCACCTGGGAGACTCCTACAGGAGACTGAGTTCGGCTGCCAGCCTGAGGTACAACCTTGGCCCCTCTGAACACGTCTTCTGTGTGCTGACCCTGAGGAAACACGTCCCAGAAGAGTTCACCTCAGTGATGCTGGTCTCTTCTTCTTGATCATTGCTGATTTCTCAGCTCCAGCCAACCCACATCAAATGTCCCAGTCCAGCAAAGGTTTTACTTTTAGTGGTCTGTTATCATAAACACAGCTGATTCTTCAGCTCCAGCTGACCAGAATCACAGGTTCTCAAAATAGCAAACAGCCCTGATAAAGTCTTTAAGGGACTCTCAGCTTCCCTCTGGAGAAGTCAGGCCTTCATAGTCTGCACTGTCCTCAACATTATCGTCCAAGCTCCCACAGAACAGCTCACCAAGCTTTGAACACTTAATGGCTTTTCCAACCCAAAGTTCCAAAGTCCTTCCACAATCCTCCCCAAAACACACGGTCAGGTCTCTGTTGCTGTGATAAACACCAGAACCAAAAGCAACTTGGGGAGGAAAGGGTTTATTTGGCTTACACTTCCACATCACTGTTCGTCATGGAAGGACGTCAGGGCAGGAACCTGGAGGCAGGGGCTGATGCAGAGGCCATGGAGGAGTGCTGCTTACTGACTTGCTCTCCATGGCCTGCTCAGCCTGCTTTCTAATAGAACCCAGGACCACCACCAGCCCAGGGATGGCTCCACCCACCATGGGCTGGGCCTTCCCCATCCATTATTAACTAAGAAAATTCCCTACAGGCTTGTCTACAGCCCGATCTTATGGAGGCATTTCCTCAATTGGGGTTCCCTCCTCTTAGATGACTCCAGCTTGAGTCACGTTGACATGAAACAAGCCAGCATAGTAGGTGTGAATAAGCATTTGTCATATTGAGTTAAATGGCCCTGAAAGTACCAGAATGGGGGTACACCCAGGTAAGACTAACAGCTGCCACCATGAAATGAAGCCTGAGCTGGGAAGGGTGTTCCGTTTTGTTATTCACTTTTATCATCCCAGGTCCCCACACAATGCCACGCGCATCGTTATGGTGGCCCCCAGAGACTGCCCTCTGCTCCTCCCCAAGCGATTTGGCCCCCGGACAAATGGCAGCAGACTCAGAGATGCAGTCATGTCTTTATTCCATTAGTGACCGATACATCAGCACCTCAGCACAGCAGGGGCCCTGCCTGAGGACCCCGGGAAGGCAGGGAGGACAGACAGAGGGGCCTCCAGCCGCGGGCTGTTCTCTCCAAGGTGCAGAGGAAGCTGTACCTGCCTGCCTCCCCCAGCCACCTGAGAGAAGCCACCACCGGGAGGCCAGGCTGCTGAGCCGAAAGCCATACAATCCGTGTCAGCCCCGCTTCTGCCCAGAAGCACCAGGACCGCAGTAAGGAAGCTTCCAGGCAGAGCCGAGGAAGGGTGACCTGTTACGGAGAGCCTGCGTGTGTGTGTGTTGTGTACGTGTGCGTACGCGTGTGTACGCGGGTGTGCTTGTGTGTATGGGGGCAAGATGTCTACACTACTTAGCACATGAGATATAACTGCTAAGCCGCAGGACCTGCCTGGGGACAAGAGAGACCGGGAACCAGGGCCTCAGAGCTCTGGAGCCTGAGAGGGGATGGTGACCGAGGCCACCCTCCCCGCTACTTCCATTCAGAGAGGGCGGCAGCTCCTGCTGGAAGCCAGTGGGAGGAGAGACACTGCCGCCCTCGGGCCTGGGCAGAGGGCCACCTCCGGCCTGGGTCCCGTCACGTGTAGGCCATCTTGCTGCACACCCAGGGCCGGGTCGTCAGACACTCGGTTGACACCAGCCTGGTGGGTTCCACAAAGACGCACTCCCCCGTACCCGAGATGCTGAATCTGTGATAGAAGAGAAAGGTCAGGCTCGCAGGCCGCAGGCCGGCCGCCCGGCGCAGGTGGTCCCACAGGTCCTGTCCCGCCCTCTGGCCCTCGCTGGAGCATCTTCCAAGACAGACATTGGTGCACCTTGCAGGCTCAGTCCCCCACCGTTCCGGCGCTATGCTCCAGTCCCCGGGACCGTGCACGCACCCGCCACCAAAGCTCCCTGCCTTCCCTATTCTACCTCCTTCTAAGGTCAGCTCCAGGGTGCCCAGTTCAGAGCTACCCTCTGCCCGCCTTACGTCCCACAGAACCCTGTCCGCACCATGAGGCACCTCTCATCACAGCCTTGAGGGGCTTGTCGGCTCCCACCAGTCCCCAAGGCAGCCAGCTTCTGAACAGGGTCCGGGTTCTGCGCCCTGCTCCTCTTGGTCCCCTCACAGCCCACAGTAAAAGCTCAGGAATGTAGTCACACGGAAGAATGGGGCCGCACGGCCTGGAATTCACCCAAACCACGCACAGCCCTGGGAGCATTCCGTAAAAACCATGCTCGTTCACCCGGTCCCTGCTCACTCCCTGGCAGCTGAAAGGGTGGGGACCCAAGGGCAAGGTCCTTGCCCAGGGGTCAGCCCTTGAGAGACCCTAGCCTCCGGAACCCCCCCGGGACACTAACAGCAAGAAGTTTCCAGAAAGGTAAAGAAAGGCTCTTCCATGGTCTGGCCTGGGAGAAAGAGGCTGAGGGGCGAGGGAAGAGGCGGAGCCCCTGAGCACGGGGTGTCGGGAAAAGACACGGGAAGGGCTTGCTGGCTGGCACTAGGCTCAGGTGGGCCACACTCGTCACCAGCCCCGCTGCCATCTCACTTCAGCTCCTGCTTTGGGGACACTCTTGCCATCTCCGTCAGATTGGCAGCCATGCTCATTCCAACCTGGCACCCTAGGGCACAGGACTCCACAGGTAGTCTGGACTAGCAGCTGAAGTGACCTGCCTGTCCCTAAACCAACCCTGCCTCCACACTGACCTCCGCCACCACAATCCACCTGCACAGCTGCACTTGCTACCCCCGTTGCCCGAGGTCACTGCCCCATCACGTGGGCCACACAAACACAGCACCACTGTGCGCCCAACGCCTCCCCCAGGGCACCCGTGCCAGAAGATGCTGTCACAGGAAAAGGTGATCAGTCATGCCACGGGCAACTGTGTTCAGGGTTCCTGTCTGCCTTTGCCACAATGCATTTGGGGCCCACTACCTACAAAAGCCATACCTCTCATCATCCCTTGCAACCAGGTGCAGACATGTGACTAAGTTCTGGCCCACAGGAGTGGCGCAGATGGGGTAGTCACAGATAGAGGGCACCTGCACCTTTCACTGAGAAGCTAGCTCTGTGTATGGCAGGGCTACCAAACCAGGCCGGACTTACTGGGAAATGAGGACACTTTCATAAAGGGACCCTGCCACAGACCACCACCACCACCCCCACCCCACCCCACCCCCCACCCCACCCCCCCACCCCACCCCACCCCACCCCACCCCGCACACACATGCCCTAGAGACCTATCAACTCTAGCTAGCACAAAAACACAGGTATCTGTCCAAGAGCCACCCCTGGGGCTTTACACTTTCCCAGTCTAAGCTCAACTCCCTCCTAGAAAATGGAGCCTCAGCTCACGTGTCTGGGTCAAACGGGTCCCCATTGACCCAGTGGAAGTCGTCTCCAACTCTGCGTAGGCCAATCCAGGGCTCCCTCCGCGTGAACTTGAACATAAATTCCTGCGAACGAAAAGAGAGAAACCCAGGCATAGAGGACCCTTTTGTGGCTGCTGTCCCGCCCAAGCCGGGCTCGGCCTGGAAGATGCGGCCCTGGAGAGGTGTGGCGGGTACTGAGATGGTGTGTCACTTTGCTGGGAGAGCGTGGATCAACGACTACAGAGCCCTGGGCAGTCACACTGCTGGAGCAAGACGGGAGTAGCTTCCCAAGCTTACCACGCACGGATGGACAGACAGACGGACAGATGTCCCCAACAGCCTGAAAATGGCCCCACCCCCCAGCTGGCCTCATTTAAGTAGCTGGGAGTTTGGGGGTGGCCCACAGGATAGGTTAGATTCCTGGCCAAATCTTACCACAACAGGTTATCCTACCTGTACTTCTGGGACTTTCTCAGAAAGTGGCACAGAAATACTGTGCATCGCAGACAAACAGAAATTGGTTTTGAGACCGACTCCTCGTTTAGAAGTGTGCAGCTCTGGGTCATAACGTCCAAAATGACCAAGAGATCAGGGGTTCTGTCTCTTTAACCTTTCTATTAGCAAAACAGCTCAAGGTGTGAACAGAGAGGCAGTGCCTTGATTTAGATGGGAGGAAATGAGAATGTCTGTCACATTGTCCATGTGTGTTCACATCTTCTAATCCATCCTTTTAATACTGAGTTTAGCGCAGCCAAGCCGCCTTGGAGGAAGTGGCCTGGAGGCTGGAGGTTCAAGTGGTCAGACCCCAGGGGATTCACCTGTCTCCGCATGGCTGCACAGTGGCTGAGTGACCGGACACAGGCACCCAGAGGGTCATTCCACTTGGGTGTGCATCTCCCCTTAGAGTTGGGCACGGGCCTGCCCCCCCATCCCCCCCCCCCCCCCCCCCCGCCATCCCACCCCCGCTTCTGACCCAGGCTCTCACCAGTTCCTTCTGGCTCTGGACCACAGCCAGGGCTGCCTCGTGGGTATGGCAGTATTGCCTCCCCGTGTTCCAGTCTCTAGGCTCCTCGGAGAAGTAGTAGCATTTCCTCCCGTAAAGCAGCCAGTCCTCGGGGCAGGGCGTCTCACACTTGATGCAGCCCTTGGAAGCTGCAGGGAGAGGGATGGGGCTGGGTATCTCGGGTGTGCCTGGCCACTGCCATGTTCCCAGGACGCCTGGTGACACTATGTTCCAGTCCTTTGCCCACAGCTCCCTCCCTCCGTCTGGGCTTCTGTGTCCTTCAGCGGCACTGCTGACGTCACCGTGCCCCAGGGAGGAGTTCCAGATGGAATGGACGGGAAGAGGCCACTGAGGAAGGTGGCCACTGTGTTACCGTGGTGGACAGCAGAGGGACAGACCCAAGGAAAGGCCTCTCTCTAAACCCTAGGAACTCAGACCAGAAGGGCCCTGCAGGCCACTCTCTATAACCAGGACAGTGTGCCACCCTCACAACCACGCTCTCCCTCACTGGCTAGCTTCACAACCCTGCTTACCACTGAACTTCTAGAAAATTCCTTTTAAATTTGAGTCCCGGGCCAGGTGGATGGCTCACTCCGTGAGGAAAGACGCTTGGCCTCCAAGCCCGACAACCTGAGTTGTATCCCTGGGAGCCACGCAGTGGGCAGTGAGGAGTCGAGAGCTAACTCCTGCATGTTGTCCCCTGGCTGCTACACCCACAACCCCACCACTAAATAAAGAGTAGTTTCTTAAAGTGGAGGGGGAGGGGGAGAAGACCAGAGGTTAAGAGCACTGGCTGTTCTTCCAAACAATCTGGGTTCGATTCCCCGCACTCACGGGGCAGCTCACAACTGTCCACAACTCTAGTTCCAGGGGATCCCATGCCCTCTTTGGTCCTCCATAGCTCACACACACACACAGACACACACACACACACACACACATACACACACACAGAGACACAGACACACACACACACACACACACACACACACACACACACACACACACACTTTTCTGGGAAAGCAGTTCAGAATGTCCATCAACGCTCCAAGACCTCTTTGCCATGTCTTACTCACACTCTGTGTCTCCTGGAGATCAGAACACATGTCAATTCAAAACCAGAAGTTTGCCTGGCTTTGTTCTACACGTTTCTCCTTCTCTTGGGATCATTTGAGGTTCTGTTTGGTTTCACTATGTAGCCCTGGCTGGCCTGAACCTCACTACGTAGACCAGGCTGGCCTCAAACTCACAGAGATCTGCTTGCCTCTGCCTCCCAAGTTCAGGGATTAAAAGCATGAGTTTCAGTGCCTGGCCCATTTGAAGTTTTATAGGTAAGTTTTAGTTTTGGATTTTGACACAGTCTCAGGTAGCCAAAGCTGACTGTGGCAGTTTGAATGTAATTGGCCCCATAATCTCATAGGGAGTGGCTCTATTAGGAGGCGTGGCTTTGTTGGAGTAGGTGTGGCCTTGTTGGAGGAAGTGTGTCACTGTGGGGGTGGGCTTTGAGGTCTCCAGTGCTCAAGCCATGCCCACTGTCTCAGTTCACTTCCTGTTGCCTGTAGATCAAGATGTAGAGCTTTCAGCACCTTCTCCAGCACCGTGTCTGCCTGCACACACACACACACACACACACACACACACACACACACACACACACACAGAGTAATAAAAATAAAATACTGGAAGACTGAGGACAGGAGGGTGGGGAGGCAGGTCAGGCCTTGCTTAGCACACACGAGGCCCTGGGTCTGGTCCCCAGCATTCCATAAGCCAGGGCTGCTGGCCCGCACCAGACAGACCCGATGTGGCACAGAATAGCTTTAATCTCAGCACTGGGGAGGTGAAGGCAGTCAGAACAGGAGTTCAGGGCCAGCCTCAACAACACAGGGAGTTCAAGGCCAACCTGGGCAATATCAGAGCCTGTCTCAAAAAGAAGAGGAGGAGGAGACGAAAAACTTCAATCACTTCTACAAACTCCACAGAGGCCAAGACATTTTTCCAGAAGTCTCCCCAGGGCGCTCATATCCCTGTTGGGAGCCTGGTCTGCCCTGCTTTACCTCTGTAACACATTCACTAGCACGAAGCACTCCTTGTTTGTAAGCCTGTGTAGCATCTAGAGTATTTCACGCCAAAGGATGCCCCTTTGGCATAAGGGTTAATTTGAGCTAAAAACAACGGAGAATCAATAAATGCAGGGAACGTTCCCTTCTCCCTCCGGCTCCCTTCTCCCTGCCTCTTCCTAGTCTCCACCCTACACCAGCACTTAGTCTAGGGTCTTACATGGAGCCAAGTTCAACAAGTGATTGTTGAATGAATGTGATATTTAAAGTCTCATATCTCCAAATTATCACCTCCAATAGGCTTTGCCTGCCTAGCCTAGATTGCTCTGAATGCCCATGGTATTTATGAACTAATTCCTTGGTACCATTGCTTCCTACATGACCAGTGAATGGGACATGCACAGTCCATGTGGAATTGTATTTTAGACTACAATTTTATAAACAACCAACCACTTTACTTCCAATTTACTGTGTGCCTTCCCCCATTCCTAATATTTGGAAGAATTTGCCTAGCTAGACATGCTGGGACCAGGTGTGCAGAAACCAGGCTGCTGATGCACTCTGACGTGCACACTCACCCAAGATGCTCATCACCACCAGGATGGCGAAGAGAAGGACGGCAATGGCCCCCAGCAGCAGACGGGTGGTGGTATCTAAGGAGGAGAGAAATGGGTCAGTATCAGCTGCCACCCTGTTGCCCTGTCTCCAACCCCCACCACCATGCCCAAGTCCTAACAGCAAGAGCCTTATCGGGTGGAACCAGCCCTCAGGGTGCCTGGATGATGCCCGCCCTTTGAGAGACTCTTCTGGACCATGGCCTCAGTTTTGTCTGCTGCCCACAGACTCCGTCTGTGGCAGCCACGGTTTTCTGACCTAGACTCTGCTGTTGTTTTTCCAGCACCTTCCAGGCTTCGCTCATTCCACGCTCACAGCCTTGTGCCGGGGTGTCTGCTCCCCAGGCCCCCCTCCTCCACACATACCTCCCCACATCTTGCCCATCCTTATCTGTCATCCCACATCCACTCCTCCAGGTTCTCCTCATTCACTTTTATTTCCACCTAACATTTTTATTGTGGCAAAGTAAACCTTTTAGACTTAAAACAGAGAGGTTTCTTGTTTTATTGTGATACGTATTTTGTGAGATACATATAATACATCATAAAATTTGCCATTTTAACCATTTTCAGTGCTCAATTCATAGCATTGTGTAGCCAGGCTAGGCCCGTGATCTGTTTGCAAAACTTTCACCTCTGTAAGCAGAGGCTCCGTACCCTCTAAACAGCAGCCCCCGCGCCCCATCTCCCAGCTGCCATCCCTCTGCCTTGTCTCTACCCAACTTATTTCATGAGTGGACTCCTACAGTGCTTTTCCTTTGGTGTCAGGCCCATTTCACTTAAACATGTTTTCAGGACTCATCCATGTTGTAGCATGCAACGGAACCTTAACCCATTTATGGTTCATTATCCAATGTTACGGCTATATCACAGATGCTCTATCCATTGGTGACGGTTAGTGTTAATGGTCAACGTCACAATCTAAATCACCCGGGAAGAGGGTTTCAGTGACTGTCTAGCTCAGACTGCGCATGTCTGTGGGGGACTGCTCTGGCTGTGTTCATTGTTGTGGGAAGAACCAGCGCCCTGTGGGTGGCGCTCTTCCCTGGCTTGGGATCCTGCTTCAAGTGTAGAATAGAGAGCGTGTGCTGAACAGTAAGCATCATGCGTCCATTTCTCTCTGCCCTTAACTGCAGATGTGACCAGCTGCTCCAAGCTGTTGCTGTGACTTCCCGGCAATGATGGACTGGAGCCGGGAACTGTGAGCTGAAATAAACCCTACTTGTTTCCTGTCTCGGGTTTTTATCAGCAACAGAAGGGAAACCAGGCAGACACTTGGGCTGCCTCACTTTGACCATTGTTAACAGCACAGCTGGGGACATGTGGACCAGTCTGTTGGGGTCCCTGCTTCCAGTTCTTTGGGGTCCATGACTAGGAGCAGAGCTGCTGGATCATGTGCTAAATCTGTGTACCTTTTTGAGGAAACATCAACGTGTTTCCCGCAGCGACTGTAACATTTTACATTTCTGTCAGCAACACTGCAGGGATCCAGTTCCCCACACCTCTCCTTTTTCTTACTATTATCATCATCACCATTATCCACGGCATCTTGGAGATAGGAATGCCTCTTCTAAACTCTGTGGTTGGCTTTTCTACTGTCCTGACCATTCGATGTAGAAATACGCTGCTGGACGGCACGCTGGTGCTTAGCAATTCAGCGTGGGAATACCGGGAGGAAATTAACATTCAGTCCAAAACAATTGTCTCAAAGATGTGGCCTCTGGACCCTCCTGGCCTGGAAGTCTGACTGGCTGGAGACCCCTGAACCAGTGGCCCGAGAGTTTCTCTGGCCCAATCCTGTTGGCTTTCCTGTTCTTCCTCCCCAGGGTCCGCTCCTGTGTGCTTCACACCTTCATCTTAAGCACACCTTCTCGTGGCTGCCCCACGGGTACCACCAGGGGGCCGGGAGATAAACAGTGCGAAGTGTGAACTTCACAACAGTTCACACTCTTCCCACCTCTCCTCTGGTCAAACAACTCAGCCGTACCTTCAGAGAAATGATTACGTCACTGAAACAAGACCAGGTCCCTCTAAGAGAGGACGCCATAGCACAGACGGAACAACAAACCCCAAACACCTTAGATTATCATCACCGAAGGGAAAGCCTGGTAGAAGGGTGAGGGGGTGAAGTTGGAGAAATCTTCCTAGAAATAAACCAAAGAGGTAAAGAACTAGCAGGAAGGGGGAGGGGAGAAGGAGGACCAATTTAAGAGCTCAAACATTTGAAGACTTTGGCTTTCAGGAGGAAATCAGAAAAGGAAAGAGAAGAAATCAACAACGATGTAAATAAAGAGCGATTCTCTGGCCCTGCAGGACAGAGAGATAAACAGTTGTAAAGAGTGTGAACTGCTCTTGCAGAAGACCTGAATTCAGTTCCCAGCACCCACGGCAGGCAGCCCACAACTGCCAGGAACTCCAGCTCTAGATCCAGATCCCTCTTCCAGCTGGTACTGACTTGAGTGTGTGTGTGCACAACACCAAGCAAGATTTCTTCAATAGCATGGTGAACGGTACTCCTGGAGTACTATTTTATCTTGAAGTCATTCTTCAGAACTTTGGAAGTATTTATTGTCATCTGGTACCACTGCTGCTTTTGAAAAGCCTCGCTCTCTATTCTCACCATGAGCCACTTTATTTCAACTCCTGAATTTGCTTCTATCCAAGAATTCCATCCTGCACGTCATACATTGGTTGGACATAGATATTTCTATCTACTTTAGTAGACAACTGATGGGTCCCTTCAACCTGGAAATTCATGTCCTGCAGGGCCAGAAAATTGTTCTTTAATTATATCATTGGTGGTTTCTTCTCTCTCATTTCCTGATTTCCTCCTAAAAGTCAAAAGTCTCCAAATATTTGAGCTCTTAAATGGTCCTCCTCCTCCCTGTCCCTCCTCTTCCCTGTCCCTCCTCCTCTCCACCTCCATCCTCCTCTACCCTCCTCCTCCCCTCCCCCTCCTCCTGTTAGCTCTTTACCTTTTTGGTTTATTTCTGGGAGGATTTCTTCACCTTCACCCCCTCACCCTCTACCAGGCTTTCCCCTTCTGTGGTGATAATCTAAGGTGTTTGGGGTTTGTTCCGGCTGTGCTATGGTGTCCTCTCTTAGAGGGACCTGGTCTTGTTTCAGTGACGTAGTCGTTTCTCTGAAGGCACTGCTGAGAGTTGTTTGAGCAGAGGAGAGGTGGGAAGACTTTTCCCCCACAGAGTCTTCAAAATGCTTTTTCCGATTCCTGGAGGTGCTTGGTTACTGGTCACAGCTAAGGCAGGAGGAATAAGGGGTTCCCTGGAGCCTGTGAGCCCCACTGCCATATGTGGGAGCATGGCAGGGGCTCTGCCTGGGTTGATCTGAGGCTGTTCAATTTCTTGGCTTTTTCCACCTGGGTAGATTGGAGCCTCTGGAGGAACCTCTTCTGTGTCCTCCCCCGAGGTATAAGCCTGGAGAGGCTCTTTGTGGGAGAGTGCTCTCCACACTTAGTGTGTGAAGGTGGACTCCATGCCCTGCTCCTCATGTAGTCCTGTACAGCAGCCCTGATTCTTGAGAGTTTTACCTCAAGTTCCTGCCAGAGATGGGGACAGGATATTTAGATCTGGGGTCCATATCTGTGAAAGAAATTCCATGCCCTTCTTCCTGCTTTCAGCCCATCTCCCACCATCCCCCTGTTCCTGAGCACTTGGATCCTCAAGTGTGACTCCTGTGTCCCCTCGGCTCACTGGTCTCTCACAGGCGGACCTAAGTCCATTACCATTCAGCCCCCATCTCACAAGCTCTTAGCTCCAGTTCTTATTGTGATCAGTGTTTAAAATGTCCCTCTCCTGCTTGCTAAAGGGCTTCTAAAGTGATGGAAAGTGAAATCCTGTATTCAGTGCTCTTCACCTGTAAGATCCACAAACATTTTGGAATCCTTCCTTTGAGCAAGGTCTATGCACCACCAGAAATTCACTGGGCTCCACAGAGGTCTCCGGGTGTCTACACTGGCCTGGTCCAGGGGTTTATGTGGGATTTCTCCAGGAACTAAGCTGGGTTCCTCAGGGGGTCAACACTGAGCTCCACTGGGGCCTATGCTGGGTTCCTCTAGAAAAGTGGCTCTCCACCTGTGGGTCGCGAACCCTGGGGGGCTCTCCTAAAACCATCCGAAAACACACATATTTACATTATGATTCATAACAGTAGCAAAATGCAGTTATGAAGTAGCAACAAAAATAATTTTATGATCCAGGTGATAGTGGCGCACGCCTTTAATTCCAACACACAGGATGCAAAAGCAGGCGGATCTCTGTGAGTTTGAGGCCAGCCTTGTCTACAGTGCTAGTTCTATGACAGCCTGGGCTACATAAAGAAGCCCTATCTCAAAATACATAGTAATAATAATAATAATAAAAATAATAATAATAATTTTATGATTGGAATCACCACAACATGAGGAACTGTATCAAAGGGTCGCAGCCTTAGGAAAGTTAAGAACCACTGCTCTAGAGACTTAACCTTGGGCTGTTCCAAGGGTCTATGTCGTGTTCCTCCACGGTTCTACACTGGGCTATCCCAGGGTTCAACAATAGTTTCCTCCAGGGCTATATGCTTGTCTCTTCCAGGGGTCTACACTGGGCTCCACCAATGGGGTCTACACTAGGATTTTCCAGGGTTCTACACTAGGATTTTCTAGGGGTCTAGACTAGGCTCAGTTAGAGACCTATGCTGGGCTCTATCTGGTCTACAGTATATTCCTCCTGGAGTCTATCCTGGGGTCCACTAGAGGCCTACACTAAGCTCCTCCAAGGTCTACACTAAGCTCCTCCAGCGATCTCTACTAGGTTTAGAGGCCTATGCCAGGCTCCATCAGCAGGCTACACTAGGTCCCTCCAGAAGCCTATGCTGGGTTTCTCTGGGGAACTAAGCTACAATTCTCAGGGGTCTGTGTTGAGTTCTACTGGGGTCTACACTGGGTTCCTCCAGGGGTCTATGCTGGCGTCCTGCTGCAGTCTGCACTGGATTCTTTGAGGGGTCTACACTGGGTTCCTATAGGGGTCTACCCTGAGCTACACCTGGAATCTATGCCTGCATCCACCTGTGTTGTAGAATATTAGTTTAAGATGTGTTACATTTGTTTATGCTGTGGAACATTTGTTTAATGATGCAAATATGTGTTGCATTTTTTAATGTTGCATTTGTTTAACTCTGTGAAGCTGTGTTACTGTGCCTGTCTAAAACACCTGATGGTTTAATAAAGAACTGAATGGCCAATAGTGAGACAGGAGAAAGGATAGGTGAGGCTGGCAGGCAGAGAAAAATAAATAAAAGGCAGAGAAAAATAAATAAATAAATAAAAAATCTGGAAGCAAAAGATCAAAGAGTGGGAAAAGAAGGGGCCAGCCACCCAGCCACCCAGCCACACACAGAATAAGAAAGAAAGAAAAATATATACAGAAATAGAGAACGGTAAAATCACAGAGGCAAAAGGTAGACAGGATAATTTAAGTAAAGCTGGCTAGAAATAAGCCAAGCAAAGGCCAGGCATTTATATGAATAAGACTCCATGTGTGAATATTTGGGAGCTGGGTGGTGGGCCCCCAGAAGAGGCAAAGAGCCAAAAAGTAAAAACAAGTGGCAGCACACCCGGAGTCGGGGTGGGCGGCTTCAGGAAGTATGAGAGCGGAGGTTCAAGACTGCCCCGACACTCGGAGCGGGTCCCCACTGCTCTGCTGTCCTGAGGGTCGGGGGAGAGTTAGCACCGTCTGTGTCTCCCAGAACCGCACAGTGCTACGGTGGAGAGCACACTGCTGCATAGTGTTTCTGTCTCCTCTTCCAAGCCTGTGTGCTGAGTTACCTACTGAGGACGAGAATACAGCATCTGAAGTCACTTCCCAGGTTCATGGCCATACTCTGACCTTTGCTCGATGTGGACACATAATAAAGTTACTGAACATCTGCTCTGCTCCACCTTCCTCACGTCAGTATCTACCCCTCAGATTTTTATGAGATATCAATGTACACAAGGCCCTCCCTATCTGTGGGTCCATATCCGCACACTCAACCAACTCTAGATTGAGATGAGAAAAATTTGCATCAGTACTGAGCATGTACAGGCTTTTATATCGTGTTGTCTTTCCTTAAACGATACAGAAGAGCACCTAAGTACCTAGCATTCACATTATATTTGATATTATGGTGAATTTAGCGATGTTTAAAGCATCTGAGACAATGTGAGCCGCTTCTGTGTTAAGTATGATCTCAGGCACTTGAGCATCCTTGGCTCTTGGGTCTGATGAAGGTTTCTGGTGCTGATGCCCCGTGGCTGCTGAAGGAGGGCAGCAGGGTGCTTAGAACTGGATCCCACATGGTGAGTTCTGTGCACCATCACTGAGACAACCAGCCCCAAGCTCCGTGGGATTAAGAACTGTGCTGAATTTGCCGGGCGGTGGTGGCGCACGCCTTTAATCCCAGCACTCGGGAGGCAGAGGCAGGCAGATCTCTGTGAGTTCGAGGCCAGCCTGGACTACCAAGTGAGTTCCAGGAAAAGGCGCAAAGCTACACGGAGAAACCCTGTCTCAGAAAAAACAGAAAAAAAAAAAAAAAAAAAGAACTGTGCTGAATTCCCTTGAGTTCCCTAATGTAGGACTCGGCCATTGCGTTGCACAATACAGACTGGATTCAGAATACTACGCTGACTGCAGTAGCCTCAGTCAGCCTTACAATTCAGTTGAGTTGTAGGGACTCCGTAGAAAAGGAGGGTGTGAGGCCGGGCGTTGGTGGCGCACGCCTTTAATCCCAGCACTCGGGAGGCAGAGGCAGGTGGATCTCTGTGAGTTCGAGGCCAGCCTGGGCTACCAAGTGAGTTCCAGGAAAGGCGCAAAGCTACACAGAGAAACCAAAAAAAAAAAAAAAACAAACAAACTTCCTTTAGCCGGGCGTTGGTGGCGCACGCCTTTAATCCCAGCACTCGGGAGGCAGAGCCAGGCGGATCTCTGTGAGTTCGAGGCCAGCCTGGGCTACCAAGTGAGCTCCAGGAAAGGCGCAAAGCTACACAGAGAAACCCTGTCTCGAAAAACCAAAAAAAAAAAAAAAAGAAAAGGAGGGTGTGTACATACATATATCCCCATCATCACCAAAAGTGAAGAGTTTCTTCACTTCTTCATGGGGATGCTTTCTCTAAACCATGCAGCGTGGACAGAAGACGGTCTTATGCCACCGTGACACAAGCTAGAGTCATCTGAAAGGAGGGAACCTTAATTGAGAAAATACCTCTATAAGATCCGGCTGTAGAACATTTTCTTAATTAGTGATCGATAGGAGAGGGCCCAGCCCATGGTGGGTGGTGCCATCCCTGGGCTGGTGGCCCTGGGTTCTATAAAAAAGCAGGCTGAGCAATCCAGGGGAAGCAAGCCAGTAAGCAGTACCCCTCCGTGGCCTCTGCGTCAGCTCCTGCCTCCAGATTCCTGCCCTGTTTGAGTTCCTGTCCTGATTTCCTTTGATGATGAATAGTGATACAGAAGTGTTAGCTGAATAAAAACCCTTTCCTCCCCAAGTTGCTTCTGGTCACAGTGTTTCACTGCAGCAATGGAAACCCTACGACAGACAGACAGACACCCTGTGACTCTAACACACTGTTGACGGTCTACCGTCCTGGCAGCCTGTGGCTGGATAGTTGGGATCCACACGGTGCCTGCTTCCTCGGATTGCATAACTAAGGTGCCGTCAACTGGGTGCCTTCAAAAATAAGGATTCCTCTCATAGTTATGAAAACCAGAAGTCAAAAAATTGAGGTGTTGGTGGGACCATGCTGCCTTTGAAATCCTCAGGGAAGCCTTGCTTGACTCATCCTAGCTCCTGGTGTCCTGCTGAAAGCCCTTGGCTCATGACTTGACCACCTCAACCTCAGTCATTCTTAGCGCATGGCCTTCCAGGGTGGAGCTGTTTCTCTAAGGACACCAGTTCGTATTGGATTGGGGCCCGCTAACTCCATTCTGGCTTCCTCTTAACTAATCATGTCTGCCAGGACTACAATTCCACCCAAGGGCAAATTCTGAGGTCCTAGGAGTTAGGGCTCATCGTGGCTCTTGTGGCGTGAACAGTTCAACTTTTCACAAGCATCTAACTTGAGCGTCATCCCGCTACACAGTGGTTCATCCACATACGCTAGAGTTACAGGTGCAGGTTACCTGGGCCTCTAAATGAGGATGATTTGGCCTAATATTAGAAAGGACAACTAGAAAACACTGGCTCTTCGTACCGCAGATCCCCCTCATACCCGCATCCCAAAAAAGGCCCATGGCTGACGTCTAAACCATCCAGGGCACAGCCTGGCAAGCATAATCCTGACTATTTTAAAATGATCAAATGTGAAGCTTGGTAATTTTTAAATTTTTAGGTAGCTTTTGCCAAATGCATGTGTGTGGTTTTTTGATCAGGAAGTTGTGGGTTTGTGCCTAATAAAAAAAACTTTCAACATTAAAAATTCAGAATTGGTGACCACCAGGAAATCTATATAGCCTGAGGTATGCAGAGTCACTCTGTCCCCTCTCTCTTACCCTGGAACACTTTGCCCAACTCTCAGGTCCGAGGCTAGAAATAGCCCGATCTTGAATCACCTTCAGGGTTCTCAGACCCCAGTGGGGCCCTCTGGGTCAGCTTTACCAGCCTTCACCTGAGACTCACACCCGCAGGGAAAGCAGCTTTCACGGGCCAACCAATGTCTGGTTTCTGTTTCCAGAGCTAACTGGTCACTGAGGACTGTCTTCTAGACCCCAGCCTTCTTCCTGGAGCCCTCCAATTCCCTCAAGCTGTGAGGGTGGCAGACTCTTCTGAGGGGCCAGGAGAGGAGAGCTGTGTGCCCAGAAAGTGCAGCTGGACTCTGTCCAGTTAGCCCCTCTGAGCTAGTGTCCTCGGTCGCCCCAGAGAAAGACAAGCTTTTCACATCAGAGGACCCAATGGCAAGTCCCGTGGAGGTTTCATGCGTTAGCGGCCAGTGTGCCCTTGAGTGAGATGTTTAAGATGCTCATTGCCCACATCCTCTCCAGGGCTGATCCACCGCTGAGGTACACACTCAGCTCCGTCGGGGGAGGGGCACAGCTGCTTGGGGCAAAGCAAGGGAACTGAAGTGAGGAGCAACCTCGAGGGCAACCTCAAAGGCCTCCGGCTGAGCTGGTCACCCCTGTTCCCTGGACTCCTCACCCAGGCTGTTGGGTTCTATGTCCAGGGAGCTGGGAAGGAGCCACCACGACAGAACCTACCCTCCAGACCTTTCTCTGATTAGCACTGAGGTAGAAAGCGTGACATGACTCACAAGATGAGGAAACTGGGGTTTAAATAAGTGAAACCCACCAGCTGGCGTGGGCGGGCGGCCCAGTGTACCAGCTCTTGGCACCTCTCCAAACTGACGCCCCTGTTCTAGGACCCTCTCTGAGGGATGGATATGCCCAGGGCCTAAGGAGGTGTCTTAGAATGTAGAAAGAATGAACAAGTCCGCTCAAAGGTCCCATTCGGTGGCAGCCACTGGCAAGGACCAGTCCTCACCCATGGGCGCTCCTCTTTGGATGGAGATAGGGTACACCCAAGGAACATCTAGAAGACCCTCAGAGGACCAGCGGACCTAAAAAGTCCTGTAGGACAGTCAGCAGGCCAAGATGCTGAGCACCCAAGAGCCATTGGGAGGGGGTGCTCTTACATGCACCAGAGACCAAAAGAGGGACAACATGGCATCAGTCGGGTGCCACGCCTGTTCAGAGGAGACAAGGCTGGACTGCAAGAAGATGCCAAGTACGATGGTGTGCTGGACCACCACAGGAAGCTTCTCGCTTTCCTCCTGCCCAGCGTGTAGCCTCTTCTTCGGCTGGTGGGCAGGGTCAGTCAGCCACACTGGCGGTAGGAAGGACAAGAGTCAATGTATTAAGGGCCAGAGATGGAGCCAGAGCCAGCCAGCCACACTACCCTGAAATCGCCTTAACCAAAGGGGGAAAGGGCAAAGGTTAGTAGAGATGACCCTTTCAAATACTTACAAAAGAAAGAAGAAATGCAGCCTAGGGACGGGAGTGACATCAAGAAATACCATTCTGATGGGGGCAAGCTCAGGTCACGGGCAAACCCAACCACTAACCAGAAACACACATCTGAGAAGGGCTACTCAGTCTGTTCCACACAAGCTTCCGGTCCGGTTCTCCTCTGTAATAGCCTTGCTTCTGGGAAGCTATGTCTTTGCCTCCATGGTTCCTAACCACTGCTGGGCTCCTTCAGAGTCTGCACAGCCCTCCACAGACAGTGTCCGCCATGGCTCACAGCCTTTGGCCAAGGGTCCTCCATGCTGGGCAGCCCCCTCACCTATCTGGGCATGGGTGGCCTTGCCCCTCCAGATCACCACCCACCTTCCTCACCCACCAACCATCTGCTGCAGGTCTTCCCCTGCAGATCTGCTCTCTTAAACCCTCGACAGCTCCTTCAAACCAACAAACTCCATAGTCTGGCCTGGGTAGTCCCTCAGGTATATCTGTTTTCATATTTTTTCTCTCCCTCTATCCCTCCTTCCGCATGCCTTCATCAGTACCTAGCACCCTACGGTTTGGTTGTCTACAAGGGACTGACTAGTTCCAGCTACCTGCTTTCATTCCTTGACCTGGTACTCCTTCTCTGTCTGTCCCACATCCCTGGAAGATCACCTACTCTGAGATGCCCTCCTCGGACTCTGTCCTAGTTAATGCTGCCCGGTTCCCACCGGGTAGGAGCCTGAGAGGCACCTGGAAGCTGACCCTCCCTGTGACCAACTCCAGCATCTCCCCAACGGTACCACTCACCTGCAGCCAACACAAGTTCCCTAAAAGAGCAAGTGAACTTGAAGTCTCTTCGAAGCCTCACTGTCTCCTAGGGTCAACTCTGAGGTCCCACTGAGCCCGAGGTCACTCCCTGTGCCACTATGACAAGAAGGGATAGGTGGCATCCCGAAATCACTACAAAGGGCCTCTGGGGATTCCTCTTCATCTGTCTCATCACCAGCAGAGCGCCCCTCTCATCCCCACAGAGTACAGGCATCACCTCGGGGAACCAGAGCTTTTGCTTTTACGAAGCACTAAGTGTTTTCTCTGCTATAGATTCAGGCCGCCACTCGGCAAGCAGGGCAGGTGCTTCACACCGGACCCAATAAGGTTTGGAGCATGAAGCGTGCTCCAAGGTCACTGAGGGAGTTGGCAGCAAAGGCAGGTCAAGGCTGTGACCAGAGGTGGTCCCCAGCGGCCCCTCCTCCTCCCATGGTGACCTCTGCCTGGCCCGAAATGAATGAATTATCCGGATCACCCTCCCTTCTGCGAGCTGTCAAGGTGACTGGCCACTTCCTGGGTCCCGAGTCGGGGGCCGGGGGATGGAAGGCTGAGAGCTTACCCTCCAAGGCCGCCTTCCAGCTGGTGCTGCCCTCATAGCCTGACCCCGATCGCCGCAGCAGCCCCTCTGGGCCACGGGCCTCGGCCTCGGCTGGCGAGCGCGGCCTGGGTGCAGCAGCGGGCGCGGGGCGGGCGGCGGGGGGCGGCGGGCGGGTGCGCGCGGGGGGCTCCCGGGCCGGCTCCATGCCGTGGCGCGCGCGCACTCCTGCACCCGGCTGCGGGGCCCGGCCCCACGCGCACTCGGCGCTGCGTGCGCCCCGCGGGCCCCCCAGGCCGACTCGGCGTGCTCCGGGGCCGCGGCGTCCGCAGAGCGGGGCTGAGCCCGGCTCCCCGCGCCGGAGCCGCTCTGGTCCCCGCTGTACGCGCCGCAGCCTGCGCGCCGAGCCCCGCGCGGGGGAGGAGCCGGGACTGCGCGGGAGCTGCGACCGCGGGCGGGCGGGCGGGGTTGCGGGGAGGGAGGACGGCCCAGGTCACCAGCCCCGCCACCTACTCCCGAGCAGCGGATGGCCAGGGTCCAAGGGGACAAGGCAGGGCAACGCTGCAGCCAGAAAGTCAGACCAACCGGCTCCTGATTCAGGGACTTTCCCCCTTCATTTCTGGCTTATGTGACAATGTTTGCAATTGCACGTGGAAGCCAGGGGTCTTCATTGGGTATATTTAGTCTCCACTTTTTTTCTTTCCCTTTTAATATAGCTCTGGAACTCACCATGTAGACCAGGATGGCCTCTGACTCATAGCCTGTCTGCCTCCCAGGTGCTGGGATTCAAAGCGTGCACCACCATACTAGACACCCTCTTTTTTTTTTGAGACAGGGTCTCTCACTGAACCTGGGGCTCACCAATTCTGCTAGACTACCTGGCCAACCGGCTCCATGGATAGGTCTGTCTCTACCCACCTCCCCCCATTTCTGACTTTCAGACGCTTGACGCCAGCCCAGCTTTTACACGGTGCTGGGAATCTGAACTCAGTCCTTATGGTTGTGGCCCAAGCGTTTTACCTACTAAGTTGTTCCCTCGGCCTCTCTTTGGGGATTTTTGAGACTAGGTTCTAGCTATGTAGTTCTGGCTGGCCTGGAAATCACAGTAGACCAGGCTAGCCTCTAGCTTGCAACCATCCTCCTGTCTCTTCCTCCCAAGTGCTGGGATGACAAGTTTGTGCCATCACAACACAACTAAGCAGTGAGGACTTGTCCTCCAGTAGCTAGCACCCTCCCCAGTGGGTTGAGAATGGACGTAAGGAAGCCCAGGGCACAGCCGGGCATGGGAGCCCAATCTGGCGTCTCGCTTAAAAGCTGAAGCAGGGCAGTTGAGAGTTTGAAGTCAGCCTGGGTGGTCTACATAGACCTAGGCCGGCTTGGCTTGTATAGTGAGACCCCGCCTCAAGGAATAACAACCAAAAAGGCCGAGGGAGTTTCTAAAGCAGCCATGGCAGTTGTGTGGTTGACAAGGCATCTCCCTGGCCAGATGCATTTCATGACCTTTCCTGACCTCTACTCTGACCTCAGAGGATCTGTCATAGCCTCAGCCTTAGCATGGCTGAGCCTCTCCATTCTCTCCCTCTCTCTCTCTGCCTTGTGCTTGTGGATGAGACGTGAGGTCTCAGCTACTGCCCCAGCACCATGCCTGCCTACCTGCCAACTGCTGTGCCATGATAGCCCTGGGCCCTAATCTTCCGGAACCGTAAGCCCCTATAAACTCTCTCTTCTATAGGTTGTCTTGGCCATGGTGTGTCTTCACAGCAATAGAAAAGTAACCAAGACACCTAGTATGCACAAAGCCCTGGGTTCCATCCCTGGCACCTCATTAACTGAGTGTTATTCAAGGTCATCCTCAACTATATAGTAAGTTCAAGAGCTAAAGAAAGACCTATGTGGGGTGGTGGTGGTGGTGGTGGTGGTGGTGGTGGTGGTGGTGTTTTTGGTGGTGGTGGTGTTTTTGGTGGTGGTGGTGGTGGTTTTGGTGGTGGTTTTGGTGGTGGTGGTGGTGATGGTGGTGATTGTGATGCAGTTGTATTAGGAGAAAGCAGAGAGTGGATGACAGACACCAGATCTGTTGCCTCCTAAGCCTCCTGGATTAAGACTGACCATTATCTCTCCTTTAGCTCTGAGAACGTTCTCTACCTCTCTAGAGAAGTGCCTAGGTGGAGCACCAGACTCAAAGCTGCAAACCTCATCATATTGGTACAAGAAGCATCCGAGACGCTGCAGCAGGTTAGAGTCAACGACGACAACAACTGTAGGAAAATGAACTTTGGAGAAGGGGCGAGGCTCCTGTGGAGCAGGGGTCAGCAAGGAGGCTCTTACCAGGAACAGATGGGCTAAACAGGGGCACCAGGGCGGAGCAGCCAAGCAGTGGAAGTGGGGTGACTTAGCAGCATTCCAGCCCTGACCAGCAGACTTCAGGGTCTGATCCAAGACAGGGACCCAACCTTTGGGGTCCTCACAGCCCATCATGGGCCCCTTTTCTCCCCTCCAGAGCCTTCTGGATTCACTGCCTCCAAACCTGCTTGATCTCAAATCCTTACACCAGCTGCTCTGGGGTACCCAAACTCAGAGGGGGGATTCATGACTACCTCAGCCAGTGAGGAATTGCTGAGACCACGGGGGAGATCTGCCGTGATGGACACATGAGGCCACTGAGGTGGGACTCATGCTTCCTAGCCCCGAGAGAGACAGAGTTCCTAAGCTGGCCCTCCCCGTGGACATGTGAGGCTAAATCTGTACCCGCTGTCCCTCAGGAGCAAGCATGTGTGTGAACACTGTGGGGGCCTCAGCTTGGCCCACAAGTGCCTCAGCTGTAGAGACGGGACACCAGAGTCCCCACAGTTACATCACATACTGCTAAACATGCCTGATCAGAACTGGAGTGAGTGTAAGAAGCAGAGGTCTGGGTGGGCTGGCGAGAAGGCTCAACAGGTAAAGGCACTTGCTGCTAAAGCTGAGGACGTGAGTTCAATTCCCCGGACCCCACATGGAGGAGGAGAAAGTCAACTCTCACAGTTTATCCTCTGACTTACACACACACACACACACACACACACACACACACACACACACACACACAAATAGAACATTTTAAAAAAAGAAGCAGATGTCTAGGAACATTTCCCCCATTACCCAGGCCACCCCCTCCTTGTCCCTCAGGCAGGTTCCCATTGCTCTCTGTTGAGATGCATGTCCCTATGTCTACAGGGCTCTGTGCCGGGTGACCCTGCATTCCTTCTTGTGTCTCAGAATGTTGACTTTGTCTCCTCCCACCATTATGTAACTGTGAATCCTGGCCCACAAACCCAGAGTTGGGGGCAGGGGATGACATTTCCTTTTTTTAAATCAACTGAAGTGTAATTTTGGGTCACTGTCACACTGGGGTAATAGGAAATTCCATCTCAGCTTTTAGAACTCTTCTTCACTGAGATCAATTTAGACAACAATTTAAATTTATCATTTTTAGATCAGAGCCTGGCAGTACCTGCAGGTAATCCCAGCATTTGAAAAGCGGAGACGTGAGCTCAGTGTCATCCCTGGTTATTCAGTGAGTTCAAGGCCAGTCTGGACTACATGGAACTCTGTTTCTAAAAAAAGTAATTTTTAAAACTATTTTCAAATCTATGATTCATCATCCTTTAAATACACTCACAAGCTTGCACGTCATTTCTACAATCTAATTCTAGAAGGCTCAGCCACAAAGAAAACCCCATACCCAACAAGCACGCTCCCACCTCCTCTGTCCCAGCCCTGCCCCCACACTGATGGGTTTTACTTGTGATTCCTCAGGACGGGCTTCTCACTGGTCATGTACTGTTCCCAGAGGCATCCATGATGAGGTATGTGCCCACTTCATTCCCTTCCTCCTCAGCCAGTTTTGAGGGCCCTCATTCTTCCAAGTGGCCTCAAGGTCCCCAAGGGCTTGTGAGGACAGTCAACCGCCATCTCTTTAAGTCAGCCCAGCCACTGCTTCCATGGCCACAGTCCTGCTGAGACTCTGCCTCTCCTACATGTCACTGAGTCGTGGACACTGCTGCCCTAGGAAACCACAGACCTCTTGGCTTTCCTGGATAGAATGAGTGCGCCTCACCTCACCACACCCCTCCAGGACCCTCTCCTTCCCTCCCCGACACACCCATAATCCCTTCAGCATCTTATATTGGTAACAGAGGTTAGCCCTAGTCCCAGGCTGCCTTGTTCTCTGTCTCACCAAAGTCCTATAGGCAAGGAGGGGCAAAGCCGGCCGAAAGAATTGCTTTATTAATTCACAAATGTGTAAAAGAAATGAATCGTGTTTATTTCAGCCTGCCATCTTGCCACCAGCCTGGCCTGTCTTTTCCTGTGGGTCCTAAACGTTTCTGGAATGCCTCTGTTGGCTGGACCATGGAGAAGACAGATTTGCAAAAGCCAAACCTCCAGGACAGACGGGACACTGGAAGGAGTCAGTGATGAACTCTCCACTCAGGTTGGAGGGAGCGGCTGAGTAGCACCTGCGGAGGTGTGTGCCCACCCTCCATCCCCTTCCTCCTCAGCCAGCCTAAAGCTCTGGGTTTGCCCGAGAAGTCTGCCTCCTTGTCTAAAGTGGAAGAACAATCAGGGGTAATTCCTGACACCTCAGACCTCACGTACACACTCACACACGCACACCACACATGCACACAAAACAGAAGGGGGAAACTGCTAAGAGAAGGGGGCGCTGGGGATAGTTCACTTGGTAATGTGCTACTTTGTAGACACAACAACTCCCATTTAAAAGCTGGATGTGGTAGTGAACGCTTGTAATCCCAGCCCTGTAGTTGTGGGGAGCCAGGTGGATCCCGGGAGCTCACTGGCAAGCCAGCCTAGTCTACTTAGAAACAACGTCCAAGGCTGTCCTCCGGCACCTGTGCACACACACACACACACACACACACACACACACACACACGCACACACATACTAAAAAATAAGTTGAAAGTTTTCTCACCAAACGCAATAAGTAATCAGGACTGGAGAGATGGTTCAGCAGTTAAGAGCACTGGCTGCTCTTGTGGAGGACCCAGGTTCAATTCCCAGCACCGACATGGTGGCTCACAACCGTCTGTAATTCCAGTTCCAGGGGATCTGATGACTTCTTCCAACCTTCTCAGATACCAGGCACATACATGGAACACAGACATACATGTAGACGAAGCACCCATACGCACAAACTAGATAAATAAAACTTAATTTAAAAAAAATTTTTTAAAGAGGAATAAGTAATTAAGGGAATTGATATGCTAATTAGTTTGACTGAAATATTGCATATGTATATACGTATGTATCATAACATTATTTGTACCACATAAATGTATGCAATTATACTTTGTCTATTTACAGTAACTAATTTGGACAATCAGATTCTCGCGTCAAGTCCCTGTGAGCACAGCTGAAGGACACACTGCTTGGAGCGACAGGTCCTTAAGACTCTCCTCCGCTCTTCAGCTGGCACTGTCCCGTCAAGACCTCATCCCGTCAAGACCTCACCTTAGGAGGGCTTGCCTGTTTTTGTCCACATCAGGAGGGCTTGCCTTTGCTCTTTTCCGGTCTTGCTGGGACATGTCTCCCTAGCAGGTGGCAACCACATCTTCGTCTGGTTCTTCTGGGCCACAGACCACCTGTGATTGGAATCTTTCTGACACATTCACCCTCCTTCCGAGCCAGGTGGTGACTCAACATCTTCATGCTCAGCCTGCCCTCGACCTGCAGCCTCTGTGTGTGACCCCAGAGGACATGCAGAGGGATCCCTCAGCCTCTGTGTGTGACCCCAGAGCACATGCAGAGGGATCCCTCAGCCTCTGTGTGTGACCCCAGAGGACATGCAGAGGGATCCCTCAGCCTCTGTGTGTGACCCCAGAGCACATGCAGAGGGATCGGATCGGATCGTACACTGCAGCAAGGCGGGGTTCTCACAAGATGAGGTCAAGCTATTCCCCGGCCCCAGAGCTGGCTGTGCATGTAACCAGAGACGCCCTGGCTCATGGTTTGAGCGTGGGCCGACTGGCTGCTGTATAGATGATGTTCATCAAGAGGGCTGGAAGCAGCAGGCAGCATTGTGGGACCGGCACTTTCAGAGTACCAAAGACTGTGCTTCGGAAGGAAGAGTCGGTGCGGTAAAGAGCATGGGAAGGAGGAAGGGACACCAGGGAAGGGCAAGGCAGCCTCGGTGTCCTGAGTCACATTCTGCTTCTCACTGTTTTAAAAAGAGACCTACAGATTGCCCAGAGGTCAGCAAACCCTAGCCTTTGTGAGCCAGATGCCAATGCCTCTACAGCCCAATTCCCCCGGAGTCTCGGGAGCTTCCATCAACACCATGGAGCAGTCACAAAGGCAGAGAGGTTAGCAAGGACCAGCTTCCATTCCCGGAAATGTCCACCCATTGGAAGAGGCCTCGGTGCCCTAACCAGTGGCTTGCATTGTGGTCTCTGCTTGTGGGATGACAGGATTCTGAGAATGAGTTAGAGAATCCTACAGGAGGCAGGAGGTATAGCTCATCTGTGGGGTGCCTACCTGACATGCAGTAGTCCTGGGTTCGAGCCCCATATACTGGACATGGAGGTACATACTCATAATCTCCTCTCTCAGGAAGTGGATGCCAAAGGATCACCCTCAGCTACACAGCAAGGTAGCTGACCAGCCTGGGCTACATGTGACTCTGGAGAATTGTGCAGAAGAGTGAGGACAGAGAGGCAGAAGTAGCAAAGACTGTTGGGGTCCAGCCCCTCGGTAGTCTTTTCCCAGGGTCCGTGGAAGAATCTACAACCAGCTGATGATCTAATCTTAGATGATGTCAAATAAATCTACATACACAAAACTCTTGAATTCATTCACTTTATTCTTCTGAGTCAGTTCTCTACACAGCTTCTTTTCTGCTCTCATACTTAGCTCCTTTCTTGCCTGATACCTCGATATACTTTTCTGCTGTTCTAAGTTCTATCTTAATTCTCCCATCTTGTTCTTTCCCATCTAGCTCTTCCTCATCCTCCATCCCGTTCTTCTAGTTCTCAATCTAGTCCATCCACAGTCTCTGAGGTTTACAGTTATATACCCATGCAATAGCAATAATGCTCTGGCTAAGGCCAGGTCACCAGGCTTGAATTCCCTCAGGGTCAAAAGGAGGGGTGATAAGCTACCCACAAAGAACAGCAATGGTCAGCCATCATCTGCAACCCAAAAGGGAAGTGACTAATGGGGCATGAATCAACTAAAGCCTAAATTCAGTTAATAGATCTGAAAAGGGGGATATATGTGCTCAAACTATATTCTTAGAAGTGGTTAGGTAAAATGTTAGGATTCTATAAGTCACTGAGTAAAACTAAAACTTCCTTTTGTTCCTTTGGAGCCGTATCTCTCTTAGCTTAACTCGGCTGCCTGTTTTTGGCAGGGCAGGGGAACTATAGCTAGGTAACTAGACAACCTGCACCCCAGCTAGATGTACCTGGTAAGTAAAAGCCCTTTACTTCTGGGTTAACGGTTAAAGGGAGATCTAGAACTAAGATGGCCCTTGGAAGGAAGAAGGTTAAGCTTAATTAGCAATTCCACCAGGCCTGGGCAGTTGTCTCATGGTAGATTTTTATCTTCCCTCAGGAACTGACAGATAGTCTGGATGCTGCAGTCTGTTCTTAGAAAGTCTGGGAAGAATCTCAGATAAGAGTCTTTCATCCTTGGGGTTGGGGATTTAGCTCAGTGGTAGAGCACTTGCCTAGCAAGTACAAGGCCCTAGGTTCGGTCCTTAGCTCTAGGAGAAAAAATAAAAAAAAAAGATTCTTTCATCGGGGAAAGATCCTGGCCAGATGTTGCTAATGATGATAATTACAGAAAGGCCTGAGATTAAGGGTCTGGCTGTGTGACTGCTTTTAGCATAGTTGGAAGATGTATATCCAAATACTTTCATTGTGTAGGGGAAATTTGAATAATATTCAAAAGCCAGTATCACCAAGACTCTTAAGCCGTGGCTTTCTCCTCTGGAAGGGCCTTGGCTGCTTCCAGGTGTAGCTTTCCCGTAGTCAGCTGAATTCCTACTTCATATTTCTGCCGCCCACAGCACAGAAGGGCTGGACTGTTAGAGCCCATGTAGGGCAGAAGCCAGGGTTAGGTCACACTCTGGCCCTGTCACTTACCTTGTTGGTATATTAGCCACATTCCATCATTCTAACCACATACCTGACAAGAAGCATGTAAGGAAGAGGGAATGATTTGAGTTTGCCATTTTGGGGTATAATCCACCATGGTTATAGAAGAGGTTCATCGAGGCAGGGGCATGAGGCTGCTGGACCTCACCCTGATAGATCAAGGCGGCAGAATCATCATGCCAAAATCAGAATTAGGCCATAACATCTGAAACCCATTGCCCACTAGCTAGGTTCCACCTCCTAAAGACTCCACGGTGTCCCTGCAGGAATGCTCAAAGCTGAGGGTAAACACAGAGTGTGAGTGACATCTCACACTCAAGCTGGAACGGGGTTTATCTATTTAGCCTACTTATGGCTCGATTCCCTTGTCTGTACAGAGGTGTAGCACAGTATATAAGATGATAAAGTGTTTGCCTTGTGCCCATGAGGGCCTGAGTTTGACCCTCAGAACCCACATTAAATAATAATAATAATAATAATAATAATACAGATGTAGTGACGTGCCCTTGTAATTTCAGCACAAGGAGCTCCCTAAGGCTCACTGTCCAGACTGCCCAGCCTAATTGTCACGTTCCAGGCCAATAAGGGACTCTATTTCAAACCATTTTTAAGTGGCGCTGTTGAGACAGCTCGGTGGATAAAGGCACTTGCCACCAAATCTGATGACCAAGAGTCCCGTCCGAGGGACCCTTCACGGTGAAAGGAGAGAGCTGACTCCCACAAGCTGTTATTTGACCTCTACAGATGTGTTGTGGCATATACACACATGAACACACACACACACATAAATACATATAGTTAAAAACCTTCCATTTAAGTATGAGCCTAAACCTTTAATAGCCGAACCATTTCTCTGCCCCCCCCCCAAAAAAAAACTTCTACTAAAAGTAAGTGATGGTTCCTGAAGAATGGCCCAAAGTTGTCATCTGGCCTTCACACACATGTGTACATGGGCACACACACACACACACACACACCTACAAGGCACATACCTTCTCCATTGTGTGTCATAAGTAGGTGAATTTATGCGTGAAAACCACAGGAGATGTAGACATTTAATAATGACTATTATTCCCCTAAGTCCCAGCTTCATGCTTTCCTTTCTGTAGTAACTTAACCTGCCGTATCCAGGACTCTGAGCCCAGGACTGCAAGCCCATGCAGAAAGACCTTTTTGAAAAGAGCTGCATTTTCTCCCTTTGCTGTGTGCTGTCTGTAAAACTGTAGCCAAACACACACAATACAAAAATGTACCATCTTAACCATTTTAACTGGCCATCTTGGCGCTGCTCAGCACATTCATACCCCTGTGTGGCCATCACCACAGCCCATCCCCTGAACATTCTTCACCTTACTGCACTCATTAAACAACTCCTGCCCCGCCCCACAGCCCCTGGTACCCAGCATGTGATTCCTGTCTCTGTGAACTTGACTAGTCTAGGTACCTCCTAGGTGCCATTGAAACAGCCCAGCCTTGTTTCCTGGGGATGGATGGCGTCAGTTAGGATAACGTCCTTGGGTCTGCGCACAGGTAACAGGCATCAGACTAGCCCGTAGGCTTGTTTCTCTAGTGTAAGATCTTGCTGAAAGCAGCAAGAAGAGCTCATCAGCTTCCCCATTTCACCCCCGATGCTCCCAGGTGCATGGTAAACACGTGTCCAAGCGGCGAGCTCATCAGCTCCTTCATCACTGCATAGCACGATTAGTTGCTGGCCAAGAACAGACTTGCTTGCCCTGCGTCAACTTGGCCAGTTCTGTGCTTTAGTCTCACTTGCAAACCCCACCCAGCCAACTCTTTACGCTGGCTTCTACAGTCAAGATACTTCCCTGGGGTTAGCGCCAGGAAGCCAAGCCCGTGCCAGCCGAGGCAAAGGAGAAACGCATTGGCTCTCACGATCGAGACACCTTCAGCTAGACTCCAGCTCCATTCCTGAGATAAGCACTATGCTCAGGTCGCACTCCATCATTGAGGGAGGTCAAGGCAGGAACTCAAAGCAGGAACCTGGAGGCAGGAACTGAAGCAGAGGCCATGGAGAGATGTTGCTTATTGGCTTGATCCTCATTGATTACTCAGCTTGCTTTCTTATAGAACTCAGGACCTCCTGCCCAGGGATGGAACCAGCCACAGTGGGCTGGACCGATCCACATCACTCACTAATCAAGAAAAAGCATCACAGACTTGTCTCTAGGCAAAGCTTATGGAGTCATTCTCTCAATTCAGAGTCCCTCTTCCCAAATGATTCCAGCTGGTGACAAGTTGACATAAAATAATCGACGAATGCCCTTTCCTGAGCCTGTGGCTGCAGTAAGGCGTGGATCACACATCTAACCCTGGAGTTGGGGTCAGGGCCATCCCCGCCCTGATTGTGGGATTGAAAGTGAAAAGAAACGGTCCCCACAGAAACCCCAGGCTGCTGCACAAGTCAGTGGTAAAGGACTTGCCTAGCATGTACAAGGATCCCAATTCAATCCTCAGCACTGCAGAGAAAAGAAAGAATGGGAGTGGGGAAGAGGAGAGGAGAGGAGGAAAGGAAGAGAAGTCGGCCAGCTGGGTTACTCTCCTAAGAAGGGAAAGACTGCTGTCTGCAGAAACAAGGCTGGAGAGATGCCCAGTGGTGGAGAACACCTGTTGTTTTTTCAGAGGACCCAGGCTTGGTTCCCAGCGCTCACATGATGCTCACAAATGTCTATAGCTCCAGTTCCAGGGGATCTGATGCCTTCTTTTAACTCTCACAAGCATCAGACGTGCATGTGATGCACAGACACACATACACGTGAACAATTAAAACATTATCAGGAAAGGAAAAGAGAGAAAGGGGGGGAGACGGAGAGAACGACTGTCCCGGAGACCAGTCTGCAGGGGAACTATGTTTAGCATTTCCTGAGGGACAGTCTGCAGTCCAGAAAAGCTGGTTCTTGCAGCGAGATTGACTTCTGGGTGAAAATGATGCCCTCAGTAATAATCCTGCCAAAACCCTTGCCTCATGCATTAGCATCTCCCAGAGGGTAACGGGAACCTGCAAGTGACAGGAAGCTCAGCTCACAGCAGCTGAGGAAAAAACCCAAATCTGATATAGTGAGTATTTTTAACAACAGGAGTAAATAAAGGTTTTCCTATTACAAAGCATACATACATAGATGGGCTGATTTGGGTAAACAACACATAGGTTATTTAAGCAAATTTTCTTTCAAATTTAATACACTCATATGTGCTTCTAAATACTATACTGTATGGTGGGGCTGCGGGTGTAGATCTATTGATAGGATGGTTGCCTCGAATGTACAAAGCCCTGGGTTTGGTCCCCAGTGCTTTATAAACTGGGCATGCTGGAGCATGCATCTGATCCCAACACTCGCTGTAGGGCAGGAGGAGTGTAAATTTAAAACCACCCCTGCCTACACAGCCTGCTCTACCCGAGACTCTGTCTCACAAAACAAATGGTTATAATTTTTTAAACCAAAAGTAGGAGTATTTAATACTTTCTGTAACCTTCTGAATTCCTTATATAAAATAATCTGGAGTTACCACAATTGTGATTACATCATTCTCCTCCTGTTGACACATATATAAATTCTCAAAAAAAAAAAATCAATTAAAAAAGAGAAAGAATTAGACTCAGGAGAAGCTTCACAACCATACCCTCCCAACGGCCCATTGTTAAGATTAGAGAGTATTTGTGATCCAGCCACTGAAGGGGGGGGAGAGGGAGGGAGGGAGGGAGGGAGGGAGGGAGGGAGGGAGAGAGAGAGAGAGAGAGAGAGAGAGAGAGAGAGAGAGAGAGAGAGAGAGAGAGAGAGAGAGAGAGAGAGAGAATTCGCGCACATATGAAGCTTTCAAACATGCAGCGCTAATACCATTCTCGTTAATATTATTACGGCTACTACATACTTTAATATGACTATTAATTTACCTAATCTTAATTACTGCTTAATTATGCAAGATGTAGTTCCACCGAGCCTGGTCATGTGAGGAAACTATCACGGCCTGGCATTGCTTTCACTCTTGAGGACCCACTTGGGGAAAGACCCTTGTCAGCAGGCGCCGCAGGGCTGTCCGCAAACGCACTCTGCTTTCCTTTTGCACACGGCCGCCCTCTCGTGGCAAAAGGGGCGCATCGCCGCGTTCTGAGGGGCTGGAGAAGACAGGCACCTCTATCTGGGTGGAACCTTCTGGTTTATGCAAACAGCTTTATGGTGGGGAATAACCCTGCTTGCTTGGCAGACCCTGCTAAGGAGCGTGATTGGTATCCCTGCCCTCCTTGACCACTCGGAGTCTGAAAATACCGCAGTGAAGCCTCCTGGTTGGTGACTGCCCTATTGAGGATTGCCCAGAGGGCCCACATTCAGCATAGCATGTCTGGAAGTACCTTGACTGAGGGCCACATTACCTGCTCCGGGCTGCAGGCAGCCGAGGGCTCCCACCCCGACACACACACACACCCTGTCCCCCAAGCCACTGCCTGTTACAGACGGAAGATTCCTGCTCCCTAAAACGACTTCCCTACAGCCACCTCGCCCCACCATGCGCTCCTCTTGCCCTATTCACACATAGACTCAAAGAGCAAGGGCTTGGGCACCCACCACAAACAGCAGGACCACCGTCCGGACTTCCTAGGTACCCACCGAGATCTTTAGCTTTGTTTCTTGCAGCTGGGATTCTTGGGCAATGGGATTCATCTCCCGCCTACACGAGATGAAAGCATCAATAGAAGCGGGCCAGATGCCAGCGGCCGACAGCGCTTCACTGAAACTGCCTCGTCTGGCTGTGCAAGCTGCTCCCTGCACAGGTCCCCCGGCCTGAGGGTCACGGGAGTCTGGAATTCGGCCCTGACCCGGGAGCAAAGCTAGGCTTGCTGGGAAGGGGCTATGCGCTGGGAGAAAGGAGTGCAATTTTCTAATGAGTTTGTTTGTGAGCAGGAAGGTACTCGACAGGGACTCTCTTTTTCCAGTTTTTGCAAAAGCACAGTGTGACTGCTGGAGTTGAAATGTGAAATGTCCCCTACATGCGCTTGTTTTGACTAACTGGTCCACCACGGTGCTGTTGTGGGAGGTTGTGCGATGTGGCCTCTAGGTGGTGTACTTAGCCAGTGGGGGCCGACTTTTGGAGGTTGTTATCAATACCGTCCCTCTCGGCTCTCTGCTTCATTATTCACCAAGACTGAAGGAGGCTCATCATTCCTTCCTGGCCCTCATGATCCGAAGCCGAGCCAAAACAAGCCTCTCCACCCTTAAGCGGCTTTTGTCTGTTATTTTGCCACAGGGATGGGAAGCCATCTGCAGCCCTTGGGAACCAGGGGATGCTCCCTAGAGCAAGGGTCCTGGAGGAAGCTTCAGCCAGGCTCCTTCCCTGTCTTCCCACATGGAGAAATTCCTCCAAACTGCCCAGGGCACTAGCCTGAGAGGGCACTAGCCTGAGAGGGCACTCACCTGGAAGGGCACTAGCCTGAGAGGGCACTCACCTGGAAGGGCACTAGCCTGAGAGGGCACTCACCTGGAAGGGCACTAGCCTGAGAGGGCACTCACCTGGAAGGGCACTCACCTGGAAGGGCACTAACCTGGAAGGGCACTCACCTGGAAGGGCACTAACCTGGAAGGGCACTCACCTGGAAGGGCACTAGCCTGAGAGGCTAACTTTGTCCAGGTTCTGTGCTGCCCACCAGGGACACACACGTCTGGGACTGATGTCGGCTCTTGTGTGGAAGGCTGGTATTGATGGGTATCTGCCACCTTCTCTGTCTTGGTGCCTCAAGCCTATCTCCAACAGCCAAGCTCATTTTTCTTGTTCCCAGAGCACCTCCAGACTGAACAATCGTCCCAGCCTCCACATTGTCGTGCTATGGGTGTAGGGCCGGTAGTAGGTGTCCCTGGGAGGTCACGGTGGTCATGTGAGAGAGACCCTCCTGTCTAAGGGGCTAGAGAACTGCCAGCTCAGTGATTAAGAGCACTCACTGCTCTTCTGGAAGACCTGGGTTCACAACACCCACATGGCAGCTCATTAGTTTAACTCTAGCTAAGTGGTTCTCAACCTGTGGGTCACCGACCCCTTTGACAATCAGAAATATCAGATATTCAATTTACGATTCACAACAGTAACACAATTAGAGTGATGTAGTAGTAATGAAAATAATGTTTTGGTTGGGAGACACCACACCGTAAGGAACTGTATTAAAGGGTCACAGCGTTAGGAAGGTTGAGAACCACTGTCCTAGTTCTAGGGGACCCTCTTCTGGTCTCTGAGGACATTGCATGCACACATGCAGAGACTGAAACATTCCACCTTGCCGGGAAGCTCCTTGAACAGGAAGGTAAACAACACAAGACACCTTCAGGAAGTCGCTAAAACCGACCAGATTCACTAGGCCCCTTTCTGTCAGAGAGCAATAAAAGCTGAGAGTCCCTGCTGCAAGTCAAACTGTGAAAAGACTCTGAGGCCAGACCAGCGGCCTAGAAGTGGTTCCGACCAGAGTCGCTTGGCAAGGACAATTTCCAATCTGTTGGCTTGCCAGCCGGCTGTGCAGTGTGCTCCAGGTTCCCAGCTTTTGTGAGCAGCCGGTAAGTAACCCTTCACCCATACTCCTGTAAGTAAGCCCAATAAAAACCCATTGGCTTACAAATTGAACTTCGGGGTTATCTAGGGTGAGTAAGATGTCTGTTGCATCTCCCCAGGAAATGCTTGGTTACACAATAACATGGTGCAATATAAACATTCAGGAAAACAATGATACATACACAATAAATAAATTTAAAACTTGTTTTTAAAGAGACCCTCCTGTCCGTCACTTGGACAGGCTCTTCAGTATTTGGGAGTTCTTCCCATCTCTGTGCCCATCAAAGGAAGCCGACCCACCTGCCCTAAGGTGGCATCAGAGGCTGGGAGCAGGAGCAGGCTGTCACAGGATTGACATGGCCAGGGCTTGGGAGTGTAGGCACCTCATGCCAGGTCAGTTCAGCCTGAGACAGCCAAGTACAAAAGCAGACAGAGTCAGAAAAGACGATCCTCCCAGGCAGCTGCGGGGCTGCTGAGGCCTCTAGATTAGACTTGTCTTAACAGCTTGGAGATATGCACCAGGTTGCCATCTAGCTTGGTGTGCACCCTCCCCAGAGCAGCCAACTTCTAGAAGCAGCACCCTTTTAGAAGCAGGTACAACCAGAGCCTGGTGGTTTGGCCATGAACTTGGTCCATTCCTCAAGCTCTGCAGAGCGTGGTCTGGAGCGCAGCACGGGGTTTTGCAGGGAGACACCAACCTTTGTGGGGGCTAGTCATTCACTGAGACACAGGCACAAGTTCTGGAAGAGAGGCTCTGAGCAGGCTGCAAACTACTGGCCCCTGAGGGTGCCATGGGCCCAGGTCCTTCTATGGATGGCACCAGGAGCTGAGTACGAATAGGTACCCAGCAGTAGCAGGGGATAATAGTAGAGTTAGGGTGAGCCCTCCGACTTCCTATGTACATTAGCGGGGATGGGGGGGTGGGGGGTTGTATATCTTCCTCTTAAAAGCACTTTTTGTCCCAAAGATGAAAGTGTGCCTAGCCCCAGAGAAAAGTGGAGAATTTGTTTTAAAAGCCTTCACTCATAAAATAATAATCCAGGAGGTCTGGGATGGAGGAAGATCCACAGACATTCACACCAGAATAGCCCAAGGTGAAGGCCACTCAGCTGGGTCAGATGCTCCCAGAGGCTGAGCGAAGTGTCGGGGCCCAGACTGGAGAGAGCATGCGTGGTTCCTAGGGCCTCTGAGGGGATGGCTCTGCGGGGCAGGCAGAGGCGAGGGCTTTCAGAACCCACACGTGACGGGGAGGGTGTCCGAGTCCTAAAGATGTTAGACCACTGCCTGAAAGCGGCATTTGCTTTGGGTGGGAGGATCGAAAACAGGACTTCAGACCAAAGACTGAATGGCCTCTTTCAGGACTCATGTAAGTTCTGGGATCCTTGTATAATTCCCTGAACACAGGCAGCCCTGAAAATGGATTCATGGTGAAGCTACACACCCTCATAAGAATTGAATGAACATAATTTGAGGGAAAGAAGGTGGCATTTCTTACGCCTGAATCATGTCCAGGGAAGCACATTACTACCCACTGTGGACCTTTGAGATCCTGTCCATCAAAGAGATCATACAATGCTACAATAAGAAAGGAGGGTGATAGAACTCAACTAGAAAGAGTTAGTCTCCAAAGCTACTCCCTAAGGTGAGGGGTTGCATTTCAAAGTAAGGCAGGTGTCAGGGAGGACATTCCCACACTGGCATTTGAACCAGTTGGGATCTCTCAGCTCTCACCTGAACAAAGCAGATGAACACCCAGCCACACAGGCCCCAAAGAAGGGACTGTTCACACAGACGGCCCCTCTTCTCCGTGCAAGAAGCTTCCCGAAAGACAGACTCAAGATTAGACTGAGAAATCAAGACACGGGGAGCCCAGAACACCGAGCACACCGAGAGGAGGAAGCCGCAGGCCCTTCAGGCGGGATCCAGTCTACGGAGCCAGCCTGGCTTCCGGTGATGGGTTTCATCACAGATTAAAGGGCCCAGCCATCCAAGTCCATGCAGGAGGGAGGCTGGCCAGGAGCCATTAGGGGATGATTAGCAGTTCTTGGCCAGGCTTCTGAGTGTGGCTAGGAACTTCAGAAGGGCCTAGGTGGGAAGAGGGGCCTAGGATCTGGACTGAAGCCAGGGAGGGAGGGAGAGCAGCCTGCATGTGGGGCTGGATGGGGAAGCAACCACTGGCACATCCACGCTGAAGGGCCCAGGGCCTCCCAGCCTGGCTCCTACTCACATTGCCTCAGGGTCTTGGCAGCAGGTGGGGCAGGCCGGGGTGCCCTATCTGAGGGAACAGGACTAGCTGTTGTATCTCCATCTTGGCCAGTACTGGAAGAGCATGCCGGACTCTTGTACTTAAGAGAGCTTGCCATATCCTACTCTTCCCCACCGCCACTACCAATCTCCCTGAGGGGACCGCTTCCTGATGTTCCTCCAGAATCTGTGGTCGCCCCCCTTTGTCTTGAACCACATTGTCCGGCTGCCAGTACATTTGATTAGACTATTGCTTTCCACGACTGCCATGACTTCCCGGTGACACGCTCTGTGCCCTTCTATTAGACCTTCGCAAGGTGACTTGAGGTAGGAAATCCCTTGCCTAATGACTCTTCAGGCTAGTGAGTCTCATCCCCAGTGGCTGATTCATTTCACAAGAGGACTATATCCCCACCCTCGGATGACCCCTCTGCCCACAAGATGTTCCTAGGACTTGTGTCTCCTCCCTCCGACTCTGACACTAGATACCCTGCCAGCCTGTCAGGAAAAGCCCCCTATAACCGTGATGTGAGGAGGGGGCTGCTTCCTGTGCCTTGTGTCCCCCTGATTGGACTGTAGGACTTTGTTCCTCCTGAGTCCTTTGGACCTACCTGGTCCCAACTAGATCTTTCTAAGCACTGAACCTCAGACCCAGAAAGCTCAGCTGTGACTGGGGACATTAATCCACGGTACAGGGGAGTGTGCCGCAAATACTAGAGTCAGTGGTGCCCGTTCACACCTATCAGCCCTGATCCTACCTCTCAGGAGACTGGGGATCCAAAAGGGGTGCTCAGTCAGCTTTACGGCACTACGGCAAAATATCTGAGGGGAAAAAAATGAATCGAAAGATGCTAAGGTTGAATGGAGAGCTGGGACAGTGGAGAAGATAAAATAAGAAGTGTTCCCCTGGGGCATGAGAGAGTTAAGCCAGCCAAGATGGGAGGGAGGAGGGGAGGGAGAGAAAAAAAACAACACAGCCAGTCTTGACAGGTTCTGGTGGGCACCCACAAAGCCACTCACTGAGAGGTACTACACTCTACTTACCTTTCATCGGGTCTAAGAGAGGGACCATCTGGGGTAGGGGTAGGGGGCAGAGGAGGGGAATTGATGGATCAAGAGTTGTAAGCTAGGGACTGGAGACATGGCTCAGTGGTTAAGACCACTGACTCTTCTTCCAGACAGCTCCCAGAGTTCCACTCCCAACACTCACACGGTGACTTACCACCGTCAATAACTCCAGTTCTGGGGGATCTGATGTCCTTGTCTGCCTTCCTTGAGCATTGAATGCACATGCTACATGGGCTTACGTGCGGACAAAACACCCACACAAATAAAATGAATGAATGAAAGTTTTTTTTTATTTTTTATTTTTAAAGAGGTGTAAGGCAAACACTAGAGAGAGGCGCTGGTCCATGCCCCACCCTGGGAGCCGCTGGTCCATGCCCCACCCTGGGAGCCGCTGGTCCATGCCCCACCCTGGGAAGTGATCTTTAGCTTTTGCTTGCTCACCTACTGAAAACAAACTGTGAGTACTCGCTTGGCCTCCCTGTACCCTGGTGTGAGCTCTCCCTCCAGAGCATGAGGTCCCAGCAGCTGGGATCAGAAGGAATTTGGGAGGAGGGATCTTCCCACCCAAAGCAGAGGATGATGCTGTGGTTCTTGTCCAAGACTGGCTGGTGGGCCCCTGGCCTTAGGCCTGAGGCAAGGCAGAATAGCTTGGTGACAGAAGACTGTGGCCAGAGATGCTGCTCACCTGTGACAGCTGGGAAGGAGGTGAGGAGGGGCGCCAAAGAGCACTCTTCAAAGGTCATCCCCAGTGACCTGTCTCCTCCAGCCAGGCCCGTCTCCTGAGAGCCCAATCCAGCAGGATCAACCCATTGATAAGGTTAGCACTCCAGGGACCTAATCACCATTCAGCGGCACCAGGCCTTTAACACATGAACCTTCTTGGAGACCACTTCATATCCCAACCATACAGGGGTGGGGCTTCCAACCAGGCTGATGCGTGTTCTAACATGTAGATGACTCAGGGAGGCGTTTCTCCTTCTGTGTGTGGCTCTTCTCCAGCAGAAAGTGTCCATGCACACAGCAGGAATGTTTTCTAAAGCCCATGGCTGCCTGCCTCATTGGCACGCCTGAGGTAAAGGCACCTTTTGGGTCTCCGCCAGAGACTCACTTGTCTCCACAAGGCCCAGCCCAGCTACGGGTGGGTCCGTCACTAAATGAGAGCGGGTTATGGCTCCCGATTGAGAAGGAACACCCCTGAGAATTGCAAGAGGTAAGCACGGGGGTCTAAAGGAACTTGGAAGTGAAGGCTGATCTGCTGAGGGGCTAGCCAGGACCGCTCCTCCACACCAGCCCAGGACCTGCAGAAACCAGATCCGCCAGCATGAGGATGGCATGCCTGGGAAGCAGGGGGACTGGGTGCTGGCATCTGCTTGGCACCTGGTGAGCGACTTTTGCTGTGTCATGATATGGTGGAGAGTATCCACGGCAAGACAAGGAACGCATGCGAGAGAGAGCTTGGTTTTTATAACAACACCACTCCTGGGAGGAGCCATTAACCCACGAGTGGATTTAAATTAAAATGTTTTCAATCTATTTTATCCTTTTATGTGCATGCATGCTTTGCTCACATATGTTTAAGTGCTCCATGTATATACCTGGTGCCTGAGGAGGTCGGAAGAGAATGTCAGGTCCCCTGGTACTGGAGTCTCAGATGGTTATGAGCTGCCGTGTGGGTGCAGGAGATGGAGCCTGGGTCCTCTGCAAGAGCAGCAGGTTTTCTTAACCTCTGAGCCATCTCTCCAGCACCAGTGAGTGGATTTAGCCATTCCAAGGGCTCCTGCCTGATCATCTCCCAAAAGGCCCATCTCCAAAAGTACCATGAATTTGGAACCTGGGGAGTATGTTTCCCACACGTGAATGTGGGATTCAAATCATTGAAAGGACCTTCCAGAGTTATTGCAAAAAGTAAATGGACCCAATGGCTGGATGGGGTGTGGCACCTTTGATGGAACCAGATTTGAAAAGCACTGGGACAAGTTAGCCACGGTCTCTAGGGTGGGGACATTGCTGTGAGTGGAGAATGGTGCCGATGCTTTGAAGGAGGGAGCTTCAGGAGGTTTTCCCACCCCATCAAGGGCCCAACAACAACAGAGAGCCTGTTTGCATGGAAACAGAAAAACAAAACAGGTATTGTGAAATTCAACCTGCAGGATCTAGGTGGGAGGTATATTTTGGCTGTGTGTATTCATACTGACAAAACACATAACTAAAGCTGAGGGAGGGAGGGAGGGAGGGAGGGAGGGAGGGAGGGAGGGAGGGAGGGAGGGAGGGAGGGAACACTGACTTTGGCTCATACTTTGAGGACACAGTCCATTTTGGTGGCAAATGAATGAATGAAGGAACCTGAGGCAGCTGGTCACGTTGAGTTCAGAGTCAGGAAGCAGAGAGCAATGGATGCTGGTGCTCAGCTCCCTTTCTGCTTTTATTCAGCCAGGACCCCAGCCCATGGAATGGTGCCACCATATTTAGGGCAGGTCTTCCCCAGAGTTAAACCTCTCTGGAGAAACCAGGGGTGTATCCCCACAGTGACTCTAGATTCAGTCAAATTGACAATGAAGAATAGTTACAACATTTTGTATTTTTTCCACTTAATGTTTAAATTTTGTCAAGTAAAAACTAGGAGAGAAAGAATAAATGAGACATGGTATGCCAAGCACCCTGCCCGATGCCTTAGTTCGGCATTATTTATTAGCAAATATTCACTGAGCCATTGGGTGACATCATCCCAGAAGCAGAACAGTCATGTGTTGTGGATATCACTCTGCATAAATAAAATGCTGATTGGCCAGTGGCCAGGCAGGAAGCATAGGCGGGACAAACAGAGAAGAGAATTCTGGGAAGTGGAAGGCTGATGCAGGGAGACACGGCCAGCCACTGCCAAGACAAGCAGCATGTGAAGATGCCGGTAAGCCATGTGCCATGTGGCAAGGTACAGATTTATAGAAATGGGTTAATTTAAGATATAAGAACGGTTAACAAGAAGCCTGCCATGACCATACAGTTTAAATAATATAAGCGTCTGTGTGTTTATTTTATAAGTGGGCTGTCGGACTGCCGGGGCTTGGCGGGACCCGGAGAGAAAACTCTCCAGCTACAGTCATGTCAGACCTGGATCTCAGACGCAGCAAGTCTTTCTAGAGAACCAGAGACCAGCATTAAATGACAAAACACATGAGCATGCTGGCCACTCACAGTGCTCGGTGTTGTCCAGAATGAGATGGGGGTGGGGGTGGGGTCACATTAGCATGGATTCCTCTAAACCTCTGAGCAACAGAGGAACCACCCACTTGTCCTGTGGCCCTGGAAAGGCCTAGGATGCCCCAGGGAGGTAACATAGCCACAAATTCAAGTGGTCAGGTTTGTTCCTCTATGGGGACTGAGGCTGTGGTACCACACACAGCTCTTCTGTCTGAGCAGACAAGCCAGATACCATCAGACTTCCTTGACCAGTGAACTCTATGGCGTGACCAGGGTTCCCGCTGGGCCACTTCCTGGAACCAGCTAGTGATCTGGAACTGGCACTAGGTGATCTCAGTGGCCCTTTAGCCAGGTCATGAGGCTGGCCCAGACAAGTCTCAGGAACACCATTAGCAAATGAAAAGACATTCAGCCTCACACTCATGCATAATTAAAGACATGCACATTGAAATTCAATATTTTCACCCATCTGCTGTTTAAAAGCTAAGGAGATTGATAACATGGGGCTCTTGGTGAGGCTGAAGGGAACAACCCTTAGAGACTGTTTGCCCAGCCTCTGCTGGGTCATTTGGAACTACCCATCACATTTGAAATTGTGACCATCCTTCAGCTCAGCTGCCTCACTTGACTGGATCTATGCTGAGACAGTCAGAGACATGCTCTTTCTAAAACGTGGTACAAGAGTGGTGATGAAGTTATACCCACAGCTTGGGCAGCTCTGACGTATTTAACCACAGTAACAGTTCAAATGTTCACCAACAGGGGCAGGGTATTAAAAAGAAAGACGTGTGTAGCTAGCTGCAAAGGCTGAGAGCAGTTAACATCACCCGGGAGACTGCAGCGCCAAACACCACTCATGATGAGAACAAGAGACAGAAACTGGACAGGCAGCTGGGGCGGGGGCCTGAAGCAGCAGCTCTGATGCCCTTGGCTCTCTGGTCTTAGCGAGGGAGAGCTCTGGTTTCTCATCTCCTAAATGAGCGTGCCTGCCTTGACGCTATAGGCAAGGGTATGACTCTGGTCCAGACACTAATCCCCAACAACTTAATCTCTAGATTTTCATGATAGAAATGGTTTCTATCCATTCCCCAATTTCAGCCTATCTCCTAATGATGTTAGAGTAACCTCTTCAGAATGGGAGATGTTACAGCAGCCTTGATCAGGCTCTACTGAAACCCGTTAAGGGAAATCTATTTCTTCCTGTCAAAAGAACGGACTCCACCTCTAGTCTTAGGTGGAGACCTAACATTCCAAGCTACCCAAAACGTAAGAGTTAATCCATCTATCAATCATCTGGCCAAGGGACCACCCCTCAGAAAGGCTGATTCACCTTAGGCCATGCTAAAGAAATGGGAGAAATAATTATTCCCTTAAATGAGATAATGTGCTTTTCCTTCCCAAAAGTCCCAGTCCTTTGAATAATCAATACAGAACCAGAGGCTATGTTAGAGCTGACCCCTTGGATGAGTCCTGACTCAGAAAGATGCAACTTCCTCCTTGTCTTCTTTTCTGTCTCTTTCTGATGCCGGCCAGAGCCCAAGTACACTTCCCCATGGACTTTGGGCCTTTCATTCCTTCTCTGATGCTACACCGATACCCTACACACACACACACACACACACACACACACACATACACACACACCGTTGTTTGCCGAACCTCTGTGGCTAACTCCAAGTGAGGGAGAGAGAGAGAGAGAAGAATGAGAAGAATGAGAAGAAGGAAGGACCGCAGTGGATATTTGTCCTTCTGCCTAGCATCTGACCCATCTCCTCAAGAGATCTGGGTAACTCACCTAGCTTAGGGTATTCCACCAAGGAGTTGGAAATGGCCTTCTGACACCAGGGCTGTTGTGACACCAAAGTCTAACTCTTATTTCAAAGGAACACGAAGACTTGGGCTTTCAGCCACTTGCATTTAAGTAAAGGATATGCTATCTGTGATGACATGTTAACCTTCCACAACCTAGAATTACATGGGGTGAATCTTAATTAAGGAATTATCTAGATCAGGTTAGCCTGTGGGGATATCTGTGGGGGATTGTCTTGACTAGTGATTGATGTGGAAAGACTCAGCCCACTGTGGGTGGTATTATTCCCTAAGCAGGGAGTTCTGAACTGTATAGAAGTCAAGTTAAGCTCAAGCAAACAAGGAAAATAAACACATGTATTTTTCTCTGCTCTAGACTGTGGATATGATGTGACTAGCTGCTTTGATTTCCTGCCTTGACTTCCCTTCAGTGATGGACTGTAACCTGGAATAAACTTTCTCCTCTAAGTGCTTTTCTTCATTTCATCACAGCAATTAAAATGAAACTACAACACTAAAGTGGGGCAAAAGGTCAGGAAACACATGAGAAGGATGCATAGTGATACACAGGGGAAGGATATACAGTGATACACAGGGGAAGGATATACAGTGATACACACAGGAAGGATACACAGTGATACACATGGGAAGGATACACAGTGATGCACAGGGGAAGATACACAGTGATACACACGGGAAGGATACACAGTGATACACACGGGAAGGATACACGGTGATACACACTGATAAACACGGGAAGGATACACAGTGATACACATAGGAAGGATACACAGTGATACACATAGGAAGGATACACAGTGGTACACAGGGGAAGGATACACAGTGATACACACGGGAAGGATACACAGTGATACACATGGGAAGGATACACAGTGATACACACTGATACACACGGGAAGGATACACAGTGATACACATGGGAAGGGTACACAGTGATACACACTGATACACACAGGAAGGATACACAGTGATACACACGGAAGGATACACAGTGATAACACGGGAAGGATACACAGTGATAACACGGGAAGGATACACAGTGATACACACAGGAAGGATACACAGTGATACACACAGGAAGGATACACAGTGATACACACGGGAAGGGTACCTGGTATCTCATGAATCCCAGAATTGAACTCATGAGATCGGGGCCCAGCTGAAACCAGGAAGCCGGAGACTGGGGCAGTGTTTGCAGAACTCCCTGGAGCTGCTCCCCCTGTGGTTCTGACTCTTCAGCTCTGCCCTTCTCACATCAATTTCTACATCAGATTCCTGCAAAGGAGCACATCATATGGCAACCGAGGCAGTCACAGGGAAAGAAAGGCGGGGGCTACAGGCACCTGCCACAAACATGCTGTGCCGACCACCCAGGGTGGCAGAGCCCTCCCAGGAAGGTAGCTTACTAGGTCAGAAGGGCTGCCAGGGCAGAGTCCCACAGACTGAGTGGCTTCAATTATCCCCTCAATTCTGGAGACCAGAAGTTCGAGATCACAGTATCAGGAGGGTTGGTTTCAGAAAGCATCTACTCTTTGCCCTTCTGGCTTTCTGGCATCCCTCATCATTTATTTGGTGTTTTTGTTTGTTTGTTTGTTTGTCTTCTGGGTGCACTATCCCGATCTCTGCCTCCGAGCTCTGGCATTTTTCTCTGTGCACAGGTCTCTGTGTAAATGTCTTCTTTTTCTGGAGATACCAGCTATGTTGTGTTAGTATGACCTCCTCTCAGCTAGATGATCCTGTTTTTAGCTGAGGTCCTAGGAGAGAAGACTTCAATATATAAATTTGTTGGTTGGGAAACAGTTTCCACTGAAAAATGAAAAGTGTGTGTGTGTGTGGGGGAAGCTGTAGACAGCAGACTTGAGGCAGCAGAGCCAAAGGGGAGGAGGAAACCCAGTTGGCTTTGGTGTTGGCAAAGGTGTGAGTGAGAGGCATTTGAAGACAGGAAAGTGCCCAGGTGTAGTGATGCATGTTTGACCCTAGTACCCCCTGTCACCATCAACCTTTTCTAATACAACTGTCCCCACACGCTACCTCTGCTCATGTCCCAAGTACATTTCAAACCACTGCTGCCTTTTCTGTCCTTTCTACCTTGCCAAAACCTTCCTTGTAAAGGGGCACCCCCTTGTCACCAAATCCAGCAGGTGCTGTTTGTACATTGTGCCCCTTAGAAGCCTGTGATGGTTTTGACACCCGCCGCTTTCATCATTTCCTCCTTTTCTTGTGTTTTGATTTATTAGGTTTTTGGTTTTGTTTTGCTTTGTCTTTCAAGACAGGATCTTTCTATGTAGTCTTGGCTGTCTTGGAACTTGCTCTGTAGACCAGGCTGGCCTTAAATTCATAGAGATCCACCTGCCTCTGCCTCCTATAGAATATTATTTTAAGATGTGTTACATTTGTTTGTGCCATGGAACATTTGTTTAATGATACAAAGATGTGTTGCATTCTTTTATGTTGCATTTGTTTAACTCTGTGAAGCTGTGTTACTGTGCCTGTCTAAAACACCTGATGGTCTCATAAAGAGCTGAGTGGTCAATAGGGAGGCAGGAGCAAAGGATAGGTGGGGCTGGCAGGCAGAGAGAATAAATAGGAGGAGAAATCTGGGGAAAGAAAGATCAAGGACCGAGAGAGGAAAGAGGAGGGCTTTAGAGGCCAGCCACACAGCCAGACACAGAGTAAGAAGGAAAGAAAAGATGTACAGGAATGGAGAGATATAAAAGCCCCAAGGCTAAAGATAGATGGGATAATTTAAGTTAGAAAAAGCTGGCAAGAAACAAGCCAAGCTAAGGCCGGGCATTTATAATTAAGAATAAACCTTCATGTGT
The DNA here is from genome assembly GCF_049852395.1 of Peromyscus maniculatus bairdii. Classification (NCBI taxonomy): domain Eukaryota; kingdom Metazoa; phylum Chordata; class Mammalia; order Rodentia; family Cricetidae; genus Peromyscus; species Peromyscus maniculatus. The sequence goes on from NC_134854.1 coordinate 52,430,504, forward strand.
GATTTATTTGGAAGCTGGGTGGCGCTCCCCCCAACAGAGCAGAAACCACCACCAACAACCTCCCGAGTGTTGGGATTAAGGGCGTGGACCACCATAGCCCAGCTGTTTTGTGTTGTTTTTTTGTTTTGGATTTTTTCCTTGAAATCTATGCAGATGAAGATGGTTTTAAACTCCTGATCCTCCTGCCTCCACCTCTTAGTGCTGGGATTACAGGCACTGGCCACCCTGTGCCCCACCTGAAAATCACAGTTCTATGCCTTTTAAGATGCATTTTCATGGTGTTTGGGAGAAAATAGCTCAGCTGGCAAGGTGCCCAATCACACAAACATGAGATTTGAGTTTGACCTGCAGAAGGAACATGTCGTGCTCACCAGAAGTCAGATTTAACTGAATCATCTGTCTTATCTGATAACCCTATCCTGGAGCACTGGTTAAAATAGTAGTGGCCTCCTCAAGCCCCTGCAGATTTGGGAGGTGTGGAAGGAACCTCCAAGGAATCTGTATTTTAAACGGCTATTCAGAAGCTGGAGAGAGGGTTCAACAATAAGAACTTGCTGCTGTATCATGAGGAATCGAGTTCAAATCCTAACACTAACATCACGTAGTTCACTAATACTTGTAACTCCAGGTTCAATATACCCGAGCTTCAAGAGACAGCCATAGACACCCTGCTACACACACTTCAATGCTAAAAGAAAATCGACAATAGTAAACACTATATTCAGACCAAACGTGGTGGTGCATGCCTTTATCCCAGCACTCAATGGTTCTGTAGTTCAAGGCTAGCCTGATCTACATGGCAAATTCCAAGATAGCCAGGACCTAGAGAGACTGTCTCAAAAAACAAAATAAAAAACCCAACAACAAAAACACAAGACAAACGAAAAACCCCACTAAACTATTTAGACCATGCTTCCTCACTAGGCTGGTGGGGTCCCCGACACTCCATGGGAATATGAGCGTTCACTCCTCACTTCTTTGTTACTGTTTTTGTTTGTTTTGGTGAGACAGGGTTTCACTATATAAACCCTGGCTGTCCTGGAACTCACTTGGTAGACCAGGCTGGCCTTAAACTCACAGAGATGCCTCAGCCTCTAGAGTGATGGGATTAAAGGCATGGGCCAAGGCACCTGGCTCATTCCTCATTCTCCAAATGTCTACTTGTAGTCAAGCTTCCCGAGTCGGAATCAGAACTTCAACCTTTCCCCCTCTTCCGAATTGTGCAACCAGTGACCCTCTGCTACTGTTTAGAAGAACATCCCTTTCCTTTGCTCTGATACTCCTGAAGTTTTTGTCCACGCGGATTTAGCCAGTCGCTTCCCGCTCAATCTACAACAGCAATCTACAACAGAACCCATACGTGGTACCGTGCCAACACAGGGACGGGTGGGGCCCGGGATGAAGGAGAGGGAAGAATCTGCAAGTCTCCGGTTCCCGGGGCTGCTTTTAGAGCCACCCCACCCTATCTATGACTAGCTCAGCCGGCCCCTCCCAGCAACCTGTGCCACGGAAAGGCGGGGCTGGAGCTCCGAGAGGCGTGGCCAATCCGTAGCCACAGCCAATCACAGAGAGGTCCTCTAGTGAAGGGTGCGGTTGACAACTTCAGAGACGCGAAGCTTCTGGGGACCCCACCTAGTAGGGCCCTCGGCGCACGGGATGGAGTGGACCCGGGAAGCTTCTGGGGGAGGCCAGGCCGAAGCCGGGTCCCCAGAGGAGTCCTTGGCAAGCCCGGAAACGGAGCAGCCGCAGGTCCCCGTGGAGGCGCCGCAAGCCGGGGTTCCCGACGGCAACCCGAGGCCGGAGCGGACCGGGAGGGAGGCGGCGGACGCGGAGCTGCAGGTCCTCTCGGAGGAGAAGCCGCAGCCTCCGGCTCTGTCCGGGTCCCCGCGCTTGCCGCCGCTCAGCCTGGGCTATGGCGCTTTCCGCCGCCTGGGCTCATGCAGCCGCGAGCTGCCGTCGCCGAGCCCCACGTGGGCCGAGCTGCCCCAGGACTGCGAGGTCGAGCCGCAGCCCTGGGCGGCGACCGGAGAGCCCACGCCTGGGTCCTGGGCGCCCGTGGAGCTGCAGGTAGACGTGCGCGTTAAACCCGTGGGCGCGGCGGGAGCCAGCCGCGCGCCCTCGCCCGCGCCGTCCACGCGCTTCCTCACCGTGCCGGTGCCGGAATCGCCCGCCTTCGCCCGCCGCTCGGCGCCCACGCTCCCGCGGCTGCCACGCGCCCCGTCGCCGGGCTCTACGTGGGGCCGTGGATCGCCGCTTGCCGCGCCCCCGACCGAGCGCATCGGCCCCACCGAGGGCAGCGCGGTCTCCCCGGGCTCGCCCACCTGCCGCTGTCGCTGCCGCTGCCAGGAGCCCGGGCTGACCAAAGAAGACGCCGCGCTGCTGCAGCGCGCAGGCATGGACAGCAAGAAACTACCGCGGGCCATCACGCTCATAGGTGAGTGCTCAGCGGTACCCGTGCCCCGTCCCTGAACGAGACTAACCAGGAGCCCACTGGGCTGCCCCAAGCCCACACTGCTTCTCCGACTCAGAATTAATACAACGAAACAAAACAAAACAGGGTCCCGCCCCTCCCCTGGGGAACTTTCTCATTCCTTCTCAGTGCGCGCCGCATCTTGGAGAAGTAGAAGTGGAAGGAACGTCGGAGGAGGGGAAGTGATTCAGAGTCACGTGGCCGTGGTGGCCCGGGCACACCTCCTAGGACTCGGCTCCTTTCTTTCCGCGTTGAGGAGGGTCATCCATCTGCACACTGAGCTGGCCGGGTGCCAGACGGCTGGGACGTGCGTGTGTTTTGCTTTGCTTGTGAAGGAGAGGCGAGGCGAGCGTGGAAGAAAGCCTCTGTTAGTTTGCTTTCTCTTACTGTGATAAAACACAAAAAACAACTCGGGGAGGAAAGAGTTTGTTTAGCTTACAGTCATCCATCATCCAGGGAAGCCAGGGCAGGAACCTGTAAGCAAGAACTGAAGCGAAACCACGGAGGAAGGCTGCTTCCGGGCTTGCTTTCTTACACCGCCCCGCCACCACCTGCACCCCCATCCCACCCCCACCCCCGAGGTACCGCCCTCAGTAGACTGGGCTTCCCACATCAATCATTAATTAAGAAAATGCCCAACAGACTTGCCTACTGGCCATGCTGATGGAGGAGGCATTTTCTCAAGGGAGGTTTCTCTTTTCCAGATGACGCTAGCTTGTCTCAAGTTGACAGAACACTAACCAGCACAGCCCCCTAAAGCTTGTAAGTCCCTCGGAGTGAGGAATGGCTCTGTTGTTGTGGTTGGTTTACTCGGTTGGTGGTGGTAGAGCCCTGCCTGAAGGGGCTCGTGCCTTGCCCAGCAGGTAAAAACTGCCCCAGTCCGGGGCAATGGAAGGGTAGGATGATAGCCTGTAGTACCTAGGAGTCCTCAGAGAGAGAGAGGGGGCTCCAATACTTGAAAGGATCACTAAAACCTTTGAGAATTCTGTTGTAAGTTTCCCACCACTCGGTGCCTCTTGCTGATACAAATGTAATAATATCTCACAGTGTGAACATCCGAGGTCCGACTGGGCTCCCCAGGCTGAGGTGGTGGTGTCAGCCGGCTGGGCCTCTCACCGGGGCTCCTGGGGCAGGCCCCTGACTTTGCCTGAGTGCTGTCAGCCCCAGTGGTGTTAAGCTGGGTTAGTCTGCCCTCGGCTTTGCCTCCCTCCTCATGGGTAAGGACCCTCACGATCCTATTGGAACCAGGACAGTCTCCATTTCAGGGTCAGCTGATCAGCAACCTCACCTCCATCTGGACCTTAATTCCTCTTTGCTAAACGGCCTAGTGTATTTATTGGTTCTAAGGATCTAGGGACATCTTTGGAGTGATGGTATACCAGCCTCTAGCGTTTTACCAGATTCTTTCACATTAATTTTATGTGTATGAGTGTCTGCACGTATGTCTGTGTACCACTTACATTCCTGGTGCCTACAGAGGCCAGAAAAGGGTATCAGATCCCTTGGAACTGGAATTACAGGCAGTTGTAAGCCCTACCTTGTGGGTGTGGCAACCCAACTCAGGCCCTCTGCAAGAACAGCCAGTGCGTGCTAACCACTGAACCATCTCTCCAGCTCCTCCATTAGATTCTTAAAAAACCGTGACTTAAGAACCAGTGCTGAAGTGACACTGTTGGATTTGCTCTGGGAATTAAGCTCTGACTGTCTGGTGGAGGAAGGCTGGGGAGGCCCGAGGCTGAGAAGGACAGGATTTATGGTAGAGGATGGGGCTCAGGAGGCCGAGTCAGCAGGCAGGACCACACACAGAGGGGACACAGCTAAGCTGCAAGGATGAGAGGCCATGTAAGCAAGGCTCAGTGACTTGCTGGACCCTAGGCCAGCTGCTTCTCCATCCTGTGTGAACTTGGGAGGAACAAGCCCCTGGGGAGAGGGTCTGGAATATCACGACTTTGTCTCGTCCCTTGTTTCTGTGGGCAGGTGCCCTGAAGGAGCTGTCTAAGCTGTTAGTGAAGGCACCCAAGGCTGGGAGACATATTTTAAGACAAGGTCTCATGTATGCTAGCTAGGCTGGCCTCAAACTCACTACATAGTCAAAGAGTGACCTTGGACTTCTGATTCTTTTGCCTCCATCCTCAAAGTGCTGGAGTTAGAGGGATAGGCCACCACACCTGGTTCATGTGGTGCTGGAGATCACACCTGGGGCGTCAGGTATGATAGGCAAGTTCTGTACCAATGGTTCAGGCAGCCGGCAGCCGGCAGGAGGGAGGGGGGTTTGTAAAACGGAGAAGGGCTGGAGCCTCATGGGGTGAACGCTTCTCCCTCAGATCTTGGCTTGGACTTACCTTCTCTTATCCCCCAGGCAACATAGGGATCTCGATCTCACCCTCTCATTTGGATTGACTTCATTATCCCAGGAGTCTTCAGCCAGGCTATGATTGCTTCCTAAGTGTCTCCTTGGGGGGAAAGGAAGGCAGAGCACAGACTTGCCCACATCTCAGTACCTGGCACATCAGTGGCTTCTCAGTCTAGTTGTACAAGTCAGAACTTATTATTCCCTGGATCCCTCCGGGGAGAAGATGGAGGGTTTGATCTCGGTGGTTGTCTCGCAGTTGGCACACCTCCTATGGAGAAGGATCGCCCCGCCCAGCCCCTGGCCTCCAGGAGTCCATCCTGCCAGGTGGCCGCCTGTCCCCCATATCGTCCAGGCGGTGGGGATCATTCACAAAGTGAAAGCAGTCAGTCTGAGCGTAGTGTAGAGGGCAGGGAGGCTGTAGGCAATGAGGCTGGGGGATGAGAGCTCTTTGGGGAAGGTGAGCCAGAACGAGAATCCCAAAGGTGATCCAGGTCCTATGGGTCTCGGGAGAGGGGTTAGGATTTTGAAGCGCAGTGCAGAGGAAGACATCAGTGTCACGTGGAGAGGAGCAGAGGCCCTGAGCAGAAGACGGTGACTGCTAAGCCTCACACTGGCATAAGCCCCTTCTGCTCTTTTGGGGACATATGCCCTTTAGCAGTAACTGCAGGGTCGGGGGAAGGGAGAAGACGTGGTAATGGAACCCAGAGTGTCTGTTTTTGCAAGCCGAGTCTGTATAGTGTATGTGTGTAACTTGTGTGACCAAGAGTTGTTCTGTCAACCCGGCAAGGTGGCTCACGCCTGCCATCCCAGCGCTCGGGAAGCTGAAGCAGGGACTACGAGAGTTTTGGGCCACCCTGGGCTACATGCTGAGACCCCATCTTTTTTTTTCTTTTTTCTTTTTGTTTTTTCGAGACAGGGTTTCTCTGTGTAGCTTTGCGCCTTTCATGGAACTCACTTTGGAGACCAGGCTGGCCTCGAACTCACAGAGATCTGCCTGTCTCTGCCTCCCGAGTGCTGGGATTAAAGGCGGGCGCCATCACCGCTCGGCTGAGACCCCATCTTTTAAAAAAAAATGTGGCACATGTGGTGGAGCCCATAATCCCAGCATGCCAGAGGTTGGACCAAGATTGCTGCAAGTTCGAAGCTACCCTGGACCAGAATCCTCCAGGCCAGCTGGGCTAGACAGACCCTATTTCCAAAAACTAAAACAGAAAATGGTGGTGTGGGCACTTCCACCTTAGCTCGGCAGGGGCCTTGCCAAGCTCAGTGGCTTGGGTTAGGTAGGTCCCCGACCCGGTTTGAGAGAACTTACCCACCCACTGGGCTTCTGTCATGCTTTGCTTTCTGAAGGTCAGAGCTAAACAAAGGTTCAGCCACAAGAATCACAGTGACTGGTGAGTTTATCTCCCTTGCCTTGGCCGAGCTGTCCAGTTCTGCTTTTATTATTTGCGAGCCTGGATTTAGGGCTGGGACACAGCTCAGTGGTAAAGCACTTGTCTAGCATGAACAAGACCCTGGTAGTTCAGTGCCGTGCGGAAAAAAAAATCATCTCAGTTTATACATATTTTTGGTGGTGCGTTGTTTGTAAAACGTGTGTGAGTTTGGACTACATTTATGTGTGTGCATCACGTGCCTGGTGTCTGCAGAGGCCAGAAGAGGGCGTCTGATCCCTTGGAATTGGAATTAAAGTTGTGAGTCACTATGTGGGTGCTGGGAATTGAACTCAGGTCCTCTGGAAGAGCAGCCAGTGCTCTTAACCACTAAGCAGTCCCACAGCCTGTGAGTGTGTGTGTGTGTGTGTGTGTGTGTGTTCTTAAGATAAGGTCTGGCTTTGTAGCTCTGGCTGACCTGAAACTTGCTATATGTTAGACCAAGCTTTTTCAGGTTTCCCCTTCTTTTGGTCACAGGCATATTGAGATGCAATTCCTATACCATGTTGCATATTCAGTGTTGTGTTCATGCTAGAACAAACCTTCCACCCCCAGACCCCACCAGTCTCTCTGTCTCTAAACACTCTCCTCTGGACATCCATGTCCCTGGGTTCACATAACATGAACCCTTTTGTCTGGCTTCTTTCTGTTTCGTTTGTTGACAGGGTTTTGCCATGTAGTTCAGGCAGGCCTGAAACTCTTTTCTGATTAATTTACTTTTATGTGTATGAATGTTTGCCAGGTGTGTCCCTAGGGCCCAGAATAGGGCATGTGATCCCTAGAGACTGGAGTGGTGAGCTGCCATGTGGGTGCCGGGAATTGAAGGCCCTCTGGAAAGGCAGCCACAGTTCTTAATTCTTGAGCTGTCTCTTGAGCCTCTGGCCTGAAACTTTTTTTTTTTCCAGTTTTAATGGGTATTGTGATATTATTTATTTATTTATTTATTTATTTATTTATTATCAGCTTGATACAGTATAAATTCTTATCCTAATAGTGAAATGTTTCACTGAAGCTTGCCCAGTGATTCAGTAAAACCAAAACTTATTATAAGCCACAGTCATCCTAGGGTCCCCCCTGCTATAAAGCCTCCCTGGTTCTGTGGGTTGCAGTCTGATTGTTCTTTGCTTTATACCTAGAATCCACTTATGAGTGAGTACATACCATGTTTGTCCTTCTGGGTTTGGGTTACCTCACTCACTGAAACTCTTAATGCCCCTGCCTCAGCCTCCCGAATGCTGGGACTATAGGCCTATGCCACCACACTTGACTGACTAACTTCTTTGGCTTAACCCGTTTTTAAGGGTTTTTTATGCTGTAGCATGAACTTGGTATTTCATTCTTTTTTGCTGGATAGTATTCCATGGCATGAATATATTATGTTTCAACTATCTACCTATCACTTGATAGATATCTTGGAAAATACCTTTAAAAAATGTGTATTTAAAAATTCCATAGGGGCTGGAGAGCTGGCTCAGCACTTAAGAGTACTTGCCATTTCCAGCACCTACAGTGAGATGCTCACAACCACCTACAACTCCAGTCTGTGGGATCCAGCACCTTCTTCTGGCCTCCAAGGACATATGCAAACACACACACACACACACACACACACACACACACACACACACACACAGCCATAGTTAAAAATAAATCTGGAAAAAATATATTCCAGGGCTGGATTTAGGACTTATGGATGAACACCCAGCATGCTTGAGGGCCTGGGTTAGTTCCCCAGCACAAAACTAAAAAATAAAAATCTGAACAGGTTACACTGTTTAACTCCCCCATCCCCACCCTTTTTTTTTCTCTAAGACAAGGTTTCCCTGTGAAGCTCTGGCTGTCTGGAACTAACTCTGTAGACCAGGCTGGCCTCAAACTCAGAGATCTACCTGCCTCTGCCTCCCAGATGCTTGGATTAAAGGCATGTGCTACTACCACCTGGCTTCATACATCTCTTTAACACACTTCTGATCACTGAAGCAAGTGTTTTCTCCAATGCAAATGAAAAAATGGGGTTTGAAAAGTTTCTGAGACTTTGAAGTTAAGTAACGGTAAATGTGTTCTATTAAAATCTTGAAAACTCAGGCTGGAGAGATGGCTTAGAGGTTAAAGAGCATTGACTGCTCTTCCAGAGGTCCTGAGTTCAATTCCCAGCAACCACATGGAGGCTCACAACCGTCTGGTGCCCTCTTCTGGCCTGCAGGCACACATGTAGGCAGAACACTGTATACATAATAAATGAAGACATCTTATTTAAATAAATAAATAAATAAATAAATCTTAAACTCATCTCTTTGCATTCATGAGTATATAATGTACTAGTACACACATTCTCGTTCTAAGTCAGTTGTTTTTTTTAAAGATTTATTTATTTATTATGTATACAGTGAGTGTTCAGCCTGCAGGCCAGAAGAGGGCACCAGATCTCATTATAGATGGTTGTGAGCCTCCATGTGGTTGCTGGGAATTGAACTCAGGACCTTTGAAAGAACAGCCAGTGCTCTTAACCCCTGAGCGATCTCCAGCCCCCTTTTTTTCTGTTTTTTTGAGGCAGTTTTTCTACATAGCCCTGGCTGGCCTCAAACTCACTATGTAGAACCAGGCTGGCCTAGAACTCACAAAGATCTGCCTGCCTCTTCCTCCCGAGTCCTGGGATCAAAGGTGTGTGCCACCAGGCCGGGCACAATTATTCACTTCAAATAAAATCCCGCTGCAGAACGAACTTTTGTTTTCCTTGTGGTCTGAGGAAATATGGTAACTACTTTCTTACCGCCCTCACCCTCCCTTCCATGATTACACTCACTGCTGCCCTCTTCCGAGAAGTGACGATCCCGGGGGCACGGAAGCCACGTTCGAGGAGGGAGCACTCTTTGCTAGAACTCTTCAAGCTTCTGTGTCCGGCGAGATCTGGTTTCGGCGGGTGTCATGGCTTCAGAGGGGTGAGCACTGGTGCTGTGAACGTCGCTGCTGCTGCCGCCTTTCATTGTGACCTCTCCATCTGCCACTGCGCCTTTCCAGGTGTGATGGCTAATGCGATTTGTCCCTGTGATGCCATCTAGACTCAGGCAGGGAGACGGGCCTCCCGGCAGCCTGCGGGGTTACCGTGATTGTGTTAATCGATGTGGGAAGTCCTGTCTCAGTTATGGGCAGAACAATTCCCTATGCTGTGGACCTTGGACTGTAGAAAGGGGATGCAAAACTGTGTGCTTGCATGCATTCATTCCTCACTGATTCCTTGTTGTGGAAGTGATGTGAGCAACGGCTTCAGGCTCCTGCCGCCCCGACTCCCCGCCATGATGGACTGTACACTTGAGCTGTGAACCAGTACAAACCCGTTCTCCCCTGAGTTGCGTTTGTCAGAGTATTTTATCACAGCAACAGGAAAAGCAACTAAGACACCTTGGTCCTCACTATCAGGGTGATTCAGCATTTAAAGGTGTGCCTTGGGTCAGGCATGACAACAACTTCTTTTTTTTTTGTTTTTGTTTTTTTTGGTTTTTTTTTTCCAAGACGGGGTTTCTCTGTGTAGCTTTGCACCTTTCCTGGAACTCACTCGGTAGCCTAGGCTGGCCTTGAACTCATAGAGATCCACCTGCCTCTGCCTCCCGAGTGCTGGGATTAAAGGCGTGTGCCACTACCACCCAGCGACAACTTCTTAAAAATTACATTTCTATTTTTTATTGGTGGTAGGTGGGGCATGCAGCACTGCCTGTGTGTGAAGGTCAGGGGACAACTTGTGAGAGTTGATTTTTCTCCTCCAGCCGTGTGGGTTCCAGAGATCAAGCATCAGGCTTGGTGGGAGCCCCCTGCCAGCCTTGGCCACAGCCTGTAATCCCAGCTTCTCGAGGGGCTGAGGTGGGAGGGTCACATGAGTGTGGGAAGCATAGTGAGACCCTATCTCAAAACAGAAGGATGCCGGGTGGTGGTGGTGCACACCTTTAATCCCAGCACTCGGGAGGCAGAAGCAGATGGGTCTCTGTGAGTTCAAAGCCAGCCTGGTCTACAGAGCAAGATCCAGGACAGTCACAGGGAGCAGTGATTCTCAACCTGTGAGTCAGAACCCCTTTGGGGGTCAAAGGACCATCAGAAAACACAGATATTTACACTATGATTCATAACAGCGACAAAATTATAGTTATGAAGTAGCAACAAAAACTTGTGGTGGCGGTGGTGGATGGGAGTCACCACAACATGAGTAACTGCATTAAAGGGTCGCAGCATTAGGAAGGTTGAGAACCACTAACAGAGAGCCCCATTTCAAACAACCAAACCCACAAGGATAGGATGACAGAAAACAGGTGGTGTGTCCTGTCTCCTGTCCCTCACACTCATTCCCTGCCTGCAGCCTCCCCAACTACCTGGTGCCCTTGGCCTTGGAGCCATAGACAAGGCCCAAGGCTGCTGACTCCCCACGGCTGCGGAGAACTGAGTGTGCCCCCTGTCTTCAGTCGTGGCAAAGACCTGGAGAGACTAGAGAGGCCGCTGAGGGTTTGAGGAGAAAACGTGGAGTCAGGACTTGACCTTCACTGACTCTGACCTTGTAGAGCTGTAGTCCGGTCCCTGCTCTTTCTCCCGTGGCATGTCGCCCACGGTGCCCTGGATTCCGTCACCTGCTGCCTGAAGGCCCCTTGCCCACGTCTGTGGCGACGACACTGCTGTCTGGCACACGGGTACACCACGCACCGTGTGTGTGGCACATTGCTTGCTGTGTTTTGTGGAGCTCTTATCTTCTAGCCATGTGAGAAAAAAGCAGAGCGTAGTCTAGCAGGTCTCCTCAATATGAAGTTCGGATCTAACCTGGGCGCTCTGCCTGGGTGCTTGAGCCGAGGTGACCATGGAGCTGGTGTGGGGGCAGGGTGAGGGGGAGTGGAGACCAGGGTGGTGCAGGCTTGAATTGGGGTGATCTCTCTTACAACTTGCCTTTCTGTTTTCTCTCCAGGGCTGCCCCTGTACATGAAGTCCCTGCGCTGGGCTCTGGTGGTCATGGCTGTGTTCCTGGCTGTCTGCACTGTAGTCATCGTGGCACTGGCCTCCAGAGGCGGTATGGTATCCCGCCCCTATTCCGTGTACTTGGGACACCTCTGAGACTTGCAGCATGAAGACATGGGCCTTGTTTAGCAAAGAGGAGAAAGCTTGACCCTAGCCAAGTGACCTGACCGGTGATGCAAATACCAGCCCCTCCCTCTCCAGGAGAACCTTGCACAGTGCAGGCCGTACGACCTGGGGCTCTCTCTGCCCATCATCCTTCCCACCTGGATGCTTGCCAGCTCCCTCCCCATACATTCACCCCCTCAGCCAGGGTCCTGGCCGGGTTTTGTTTTTACAGTGGATTCATGCATAGGCCCCTAGAATTGCCCCTGGACTCACAGATCTCTACTTTCAGGAGCCAGGTGCCAGCCATGCCCTCAGGGCTGGTTGTGGTCTCAAGAACACTGTTACTACCTCTCTGAAGAAGCCCAAGACTGGGCGGGCAGCCAGGCATTCTGCTCATCCCACCATGCCACACTGCCCCTGCTGAGCCACACCCAGGTGAGAAAGGCTGGCTAAGGAGAGGGTATGTGTCGTCATCCCAGATCCTTGAACTTAGCCCTGGGAAGGACTCTCTGGATCAAGTCCTTCACGCTCTGAGAGTCACCAAAGCCCCAAAGGAATGAAGTGACATGCACAGGGACCAGCTATCAGGTGTTCAGGGTTTCATTCTAAGAAGAAGGCAGAGCTAGGCCGGTCCCATCCAACCTGGGTAACTCAGTTAGCCAGTTATCAGTGGAGCCAGGCCTGCTGGGAGAGACCCATGAGTCCTCCCAGGATGTGGTGGAGAAAATACAGTGTGTTGGGTGTGTGTAAGTGTCAGGTAATGGCTGTAGTGCTGGGGAAGAAAGCAGCTCGGAAATTACTTAGTGCCTTGGGACCATAAGCATTTCTCTCCTTTTCTTTCCTTCTTTTCTCTTTTTGAAGACAGTCTCGTTATGCTGTCTTGGCTGGCCTGAAACTATGTAGCCCAGACTGCTTCAGACTCACAGAGATCCACCTGCCTCTGCCTCCTGAGTGCTAAAATTCACCACCACACTCAGCTAAAATGTTTTTTATTTATGTGTGAGTGTGTCTGCTTATGAGTACAGGTGCCCACAGAGGCTTAAGTGGTCAAATTCTCTGGAGCTGGAATTACAGTTGGCTGTGAGCTACCTGATACAGATTCTGGGAACCAAATTCAGGTCCTCTGAAAAAGCAAGAGCTGAGCCATCCATCTCTCCAACCATGCGATTAACGTGTGTGTGTGTGTGTGTGTGTGTGTGTGTGTGTGTGTGTGTGTGAGAGAGAGAGAGAGAGAGAGAGAGAGAGAGAGAGAGAGAGAGAGAGAGATATTGATTCTGCTGCTGTGATAAAATACCATGACCAAAGGCAACTTGGGGAAGAAAGAAAAGGTTTATTTCATCTTAACAGTTAGTACACCATCCAGGGAGGTCAGGGCAGGAACCTTGGGGTGGAAACTGATGCAGGAGCCGTGGAGGAGTGCTGTCTACTGGTTTGCTCGCCATGGCTTGCCTGCTTTTATGCTATCCAGAATCATTTGCCCAGGGTAGCACCACCTACAGGGGGCTGGGCCCTTCCACATCAATCATTAAATCAAGAGAATACCCTGGAGGCAGAGGTCGGTGGATCTCTGTGAATTCAAAGCCAGCACTACATAATAAGTTTCAGGCCAGCCAGGGGTAAACAGCAAGATCCTGTCTTCAAAACAAAACACAAACATCAACAAAAGATACCCCCTTTTCCAGATTTGCCTAGGTTTGTGTCAAGTTGTCAACTTGTCACACAAACTTACCACTTATTAACCTATAACCTTTCCTTTCTTGTTCATCCCCAATAGCTCATATTAATATAAATACCACAATATATTATACCAAGAAGGAAGAACCAGGGCACATTAACATCTTGAACAAAGCAAAATGCAAGCCCAACAGTGTAAATAAGTCTGTTCAATGTCTAGGATTCGCTCACAATCCGCTCCCCGGCTCTGCCTTTCACAGCACACACGGCTCGTCTCCCAGGCTAAGGCCTGCTGTACTCCACAGCTGACCACCGAGACCACAGTCCTTGGTGGTCAGCCCCCAGTACTGACATCATGCTGTGATAAAACACCATGACCAAAAGCTTCTTGTGGCCGAGCGATGGTGGCACACACCTTTAAGCCCAGCACTGGGAGGCAAGTGGATCTCTGTGAGTTCAAGGCCACCCTGGTCTACAAAGTGAATTCCAGGACAGGCACCAAACCCTGTCTCGAAAAACCAAAAAAAAAAAAAAAAAAAAAAAAAAAGGTACTTGTGGAGGAAAGGGTTTATTTCACTTTACAGCTTGTAATCCATCTTCCCAGGAAGGCAGGACAGGAACTCAAGGCATGAGCTTGGAGACAGGAACTGATGCAGAGGCCATGGAGGAGTGCTTACTGGCTTGTTCCTCTCATAGTTTGCTCAGCCTGTTTTTCTTTTCTTTTTTTTTTTTAAATTTTTTATTTATTTTTATTTCACATGCATTGGTGTTTTACCTGCCATGCATGTCTGTATGAGGGTGTCAGATCCCCTGGAACTGGAATTACAGATGACAGTTGTGATCTGCCATGTAGGTGCTGGGAACTGAACCCAGGTCCTCTGGAGGAGCAGCCAGTGCTCTTAACCACTGACCCATTTCTCTAGCCCTTCAGCCTGTTTTCTTATAGGCATGTATTAGAGATCTCTTGAGTAACAGAACTTATAGAATGAATTACACTTACACTTACACACACACACACACACAGACACACACACACACACACACACACACACACACACACACACACACACACACACACACACACACGCTCGCCAAAAAGGAAAGGGAGAAGGTCACAAGGGCCCTGCTTCCTGGTGTGTTCGGACTGCCAGGTGGATTCACTCCAGATCACAACAGAGGACAACTTCAGCTGTTTCCTCGGTTCTGTATATCTTAATAAATCCCTATTACCCATTAAATAGACTCACGTGGACTGGTCTTAACAAAAGGGGATTGATTAGAGTGGCTTACAGGCTGTGGTCCAGCTAATCCAGCAGTGTCCTCCAAAGGAAGGTCCAGGAATCCCGAAGTTTAGTCCACCAGGTAGGATGTCCCAGCTGGTCTTCAGTATATGCTGGAATCCTGACGAAGTAATGCCAGTGAAGGAATGGATTTGCTATCAAGAGCAAACAGGCAAAGAGAGCAAGCTTCCTTCTTCCATGTACTTTATATAGGCTTCCAGCTGAGAGTGTGGCCCAGATTAAAGGTGGATCTTCCCACCTCAAAGATACAGATTAGACGTGGTTTTTCGCTGGGCATTGGTGGCGTGCACCTTTTAATCCCAGCACTTGGGAGCCAGAGGCAGGCGGATCTTTGTGAGTTCAAGGCCAGCCTGGGCTACAGAGCAAGATCCAGGAAAGGTGCAAAGCTACACAGAGAAACCCTGTCTGGGGGATGGGGGTTGTTTTAATTTAAATGATTTAATTAAGAAAAATCCCCTCAGAGGTGTGCGCAACCATTTGGGTTTTAGTTAGTTTCAGATGTCAAGTTGGCAACCAAGAATAGCCATCACAAGGCCCATCATTCATCACGGAAGCAGCCTACAGACTTGTCTGCAGGCCAATCTCATGGCAGCATCTTCTCAATTAAGATTCCCTCTCCTCAGCTGTCTGTGTCAAGTTGACGCAAATCACGTGTGTAGTTGTACATATGGATGCTTATCCATAGGCATGCTCTTGCATGTGGATGCCAGAAGTCAACCTGGGTTGCTGTTCCTCAGAAGCCACTTGAGACAAGGTGTCACTGGGGCCCGGGGCACACCAATCTGAGTGGGCCGAATGGCCGGGGGACCCAGACTTCTACCTGTCTCTGCCTCACTGGTACTCAGGTGACAGGTGCATACCCCTAAGCCTGGCTCGTTATGTGGGTGCTGGGGACCAAACTCAGGTTCTTAGGTTTGTGTGGTGAGCACTTTACCAATTGAGCCATTTCTTTACCACCATGGCTGACTTTATGAAGAGAAAACATTCACTTGGCTCAGCTTTGAAAGTTTGAAGGCTGGGTGCCCCTCAGCTCAGTTCCTGTACCGGTGGCAGGTGGTGGGCAGGAGTGAGGGGTTATATTATGAACCAGGAAGCAGAGATACACTTAGTTTCTTCAAGGGTACACCCCTAGGGACCCAAGGACCTCCCTGGGTTCAGTCCTTAGCACTGCACTCATGGAGAAATTAGAACAGTCTATGCAGAGAAACTAGCCCAGTTCCCTGCTTCAAAGCCCCTCCCAGCCTGGTTGCAAAATAACGAACAGTGAGGATGTGGTGGACCAGAGATGGATCCCTAGAGAGTGTGTGAGGCTGGGGCAAGGCCAGCAGGTGAGGATTTGCTAGCTAAGCATTATTCTAAGGCCTCCAGAAACAAAGCCATCCCGTGTTGCATCGGCCACCAGGAAGCCTGGTCCCTTCCCCCAGACATATCAGACACATTTAACCCACGGTGACCTTGGACCTGGGCAGAACACCACTCCTCCATTTGGGGGCAGAGATGGGTTTAACCATCCAGTTTGGAAATAGCTTGAGATCAAGTGTTTATAAAGATCTAACTGCAAAGGATCAGTGCTCTGAAACACAATTAAATCATAGAATGACTTCTTTATGATTGGGTTTTGGCTTGTTCTTTTTTCCACACACACAAGCACGAACGAACACAGATAAACACATAAAATCCTTAAGTGTGTGTTTCTTCTTTCTTTTTTTAATAATGTATTTATCTTTATTTATGTACATTGGTATTTTGCCTATATGTCTGTCTGTGTGAGAGGGTCAGATACTGGAGTTAGACAGTTGTTAGCTGCCATGTGGGTGCTGGAAATTGAATCCACATCCTCTGGAAGAGTAGTCAGTGCTCTTAACCGCTGAGCCATCTCTCCAGCCCTTCCCCCCCTGCCCCCTTTTTCAGAGACAGGGCTTCTCTGTAGCCCCAGCTGTCCTGGGACTCACCCTGCATACCAGACTAGCCTTGAACTCAGAGATCCGCCTGCCTCTGCCTCTGCCTCCAGGGTGATGGGATTGGAGGTGTGCACCGCCCGGCTGTTTCTTATTGATAAGTTCATGCCACAATTTTAGAGCATTTTATTATGGGGGGGGCACATCTATGCACACACCACAGTGCGTGTGTGGAGGCCAGAGGGCAGTTTTGAGGAGCTGGTTCTGTCCTTCCACCCTGTGTGTCTCAGGTATTGAACTTGGCTCGTCAGGCTTGGCAGCAAGCCTTTTTCACCTGCTGAGCCCCCCCAGCCCCATGCTGCCCTCTGTCACGGCTTTAGTACTATTGAACCATGCGAGATCCTTTTGTTGCGGTCGGAACTGCACCAGTAATCTGCCCCATACCAGCTCTGTACCTTAGTCAATCCCTGCCCTCCCTCCATGTGCCAACCACTCTGGCTACTGGCTGCCACCTGGGCATGCTTAGGAGCCTCCCAACTTGGCCCAGGCCCCTCCCTCTCCTCTGAGCTGCTTTATTCTCTCACTGTGTGGTGACTGTCGCATCCTCTTGAGATGGAATCGATCTCATTTCTGGTCCCCAAGCCTAAGCACAGTGCCAGCCCACCAGTGAGCTACCAGGTCCACTTCCATAATTCCGGGTATTTTGCAAGCTCTTGGAGCTGATTCCTTCCTGGAGAGGCATTCTGGAATCCTGCAAATGCCTCATGAAAATTGGATGTCCTAGTAAGCCATGATGTGCAAAAAAAAAAGTGCTTGCTTTTGTCCCTCAGGACTTCCTAAGAAAATACCAGATCACCAAAGGCTTCTGGGTGGGGGCCCAACGAGGCCCTGAAGGCTGGCACTGGACTGATGGGGTCCCTTTACCACCCCAACTGTGAGTAACTGGGTTCCCTCCTCCTCTGATGCGCCACAGCCTCCTATTGCCCACCCCACCTTCAGTACCAATAGGAGACTCATTCCACACCCTGCCAAGGGGGGCTAGCATGCCTCATCCTTGTCCCCCCAACCCTGATGTGAGTCCCCAGCACATTCACCCAGGAAGAACTGTCATGTTGGCTTTTCAGAGACAAGGTCTGTGGTTTAGGAATTCGGTGCTTCTGCCATGTACCTGACCAGTGGGAGACACTGCCAGGGTTCTTTCCACATTTTTATTCCCTGCCCGTGTGCAGTGACTAGTACAGGGCCTGGCTTGTATGGGAGCAGAGGGAGGCCCAGCAGCCTGAGTGTCCTCTCTCTCCTCTCTCATCTCACCCCACCCAGGCTCCCAAAGGACGGTGAGGACCACCCAGACTTCAGCTGCGGGGGTTTGGAAGAAGGCCGGATCGCGGCTCTGGACTGTAGCTCTCCCAGACCCTGGGTCTGTGCCAAGGGGGCCAAGTGACTTAGTGTCCTGTGCCAGACCTGTCTGGAGCTGCGTTCACTGCTTTGCTTTGGTGTGACCTGACAAGACAACTTCAAGGAGGCAAGAGTTACCAGGCTTGTGGTTTCAGAGGGGCCACACCTGGCGGAGCTGCCCAGTCCACAGCAGCAGGAGCATGTGGCTGCAGTCACCTTCCTGGGGACCAGAAGCAGAGGGAGTGCCAGAGCCAGGGGCGGAACAACCTTCAAAGGCCTGTCACTGTCGATGTACCTCCGAAAGCTCCCACACAGTCCCCAGATCCAGCACTACCAGCTGGGAACAAGCTGGTGGGGGACACTTCAGATTCAAACCAGAGCATTCCTGTAACAAGTCCCATGAAGACTTATGACTATCTTGTTTAGAGATAGGATCTCTATGTAACCCTGGTTGGCCTGGAACTTACTGTGTAGTCCAGGGTGACCTCAAGTTCTTGGACAATCTTCCCGAGTACAGAGAGTGTATGCCACCACACCCAGCCTATGGCTAACTCATTCTACAAAATACATTGTCCAACTTCAAGAGTCTCCATAGTCTTAACAGTTCCAGCATTGTTCAAAAGTCCAAGGACTCCTCCGAGATGCCAAGCAAAGTTTTAGCTTTAAACACGTGATATATATATTTCTAAAGTGCAATGAAACAGTCCAATTCTCATTCCGAGAGGGTAGGATAGGAAAGTGGGCCAGGAAGATGAGATCAGTGCAAGACTGAAATCCATCGGAGCAAATCTCAAATTCTGCAGCTCCATGCCCATCATGGGATGTTACGGGCATTTTCATTGTCCTGTGACACTCAGAGACTGTTCAAGTTTACCCTGAATCAGGGGGCATCAGCTAGTAACTAGCTGACTGGAACGCCATCGAGAAGCCAGCAATTTGGATAGAGAAGATGCACAGGAAGGGAAGGGCTGAATCCCCTTATTTATGGCTTTTAAATCTGAGAACATTCTCCACTTTCCAGTTTTCTTTTTAATGACAAATATAGGAGAATCCAAGGACTGGTCAATTCAGTCTGTAGAGCATTTAGCTGCTCCTGAACCAGCCAGTGCAGTGCCTGTAATTTTTCTGATGTCAAAGGCCACTGTTCCATGCACAGGTTTGTCATGTAACAAAGGTAGGGCTTTACACCAGAGAAAGAGGGAGGGAGAGGGGAACCTCTGGGCATGTGTGGGAGGAGTTTCTAGGTTGGGCTGAGGTGGAAAGACCCACCCACTCTAAGTGCGATTGGCACCGTTCCATGGGCTGGGGTCCTGGGTGAAGAAAGAGAATGAGCTGAGCACCAGCTACCTCCGTGGCTCCTGACTGCAGATGCAGCGTGAGCGGAAGCCTCACACTCCTCCACCACCACCCCCCAGCTCCCCCACGTCTTCCTTTAATTTGCTTCTGTCAGGTATTTTGTTGCAGAAATGAGAAAAGTAGCTAATGTATTAAACACCGTCACAGACTGAGGTCGCACATTGGAACACCCTACCATGTCCTGCTCCCTGGTGTGACACTGACTTTGAAGACCTGAGCTCCACCAGCTCTCTACCATCTTCCACGAGCCGCTAAGTGTTCCTGTCACTAGGTAGGTAGGAGAAGGGTTTGAGGTGTATCTTTCTGAATTCATTCTTTTTAAGAATTGTTTCGGCTTCCTATCCTTGTCGCTCATGGGTATATTTGGAGACGACACAGCTGCATTATCCCGGCATCCCTGCGCTAGAAGTCTTCTACTGTGTGTCAGTCTGTCCAACCAGCCAGAGCCATGGGAAAGACCTGAGCAAGAGGAAGAACTAGGGAATCCATGTCCTTACAGACCATTAACATGGCTTTTTGAGCCTTCACTTTACAAGCTGTGGGATGAGCAGCCTGTAAATGAAGCCAGCAGCCCTACAATCAGAATTGTGCTCTTCATTGTACGGGATCCATTCCTAAACTGTGGAAGGTCTAATTCCCAGTATCTGTAATGTGACCTGTTTGTGCAATCAGGTAAAAATGAGGGCATTTGTGTGGCTAATCAAATATATCGGGTGTCTTTATAAGAAGAAAAGTTTGGTGGCTGGCAAGATTGCTCAGTGGGCAGAAGCACTTGCTGCGCAGATGTCCCCACTTCTCAGGGTCTTAAAGGTATACTTTAGTGCCTGTCAAAGTTCTGACCAGCAGTGGACACCTGCGCTTTGGAGGAAGGCTCATCACAAACTGCAAAGGCATGTTCCCACGATGCACATGAATCTGTGGGTTAAGGTATGTGTGTAGACGTCCAAGGACACCCCAGGAAGAGTTGGGGGCTGCAAGCTGCAATACTAGGCAATCCCAGCCTGGAAAACCGTCGTCTTCCATTAACAGCTCCGGTGCTCTGTCTAGTATCCGTGTGCCTGCAGTAGCACATCTAACTCCCACCACGACCTAGTGACCTAGGAGTTAAGTTGGACTCCTAACTACAAACAACAAGAAAAGCAATTCTAAAAAGCCCAAGCAGAAAAGGAATTGGAGAAGCTCCTCTCCACATGGCTACCTTCCTCTTTTCTCCTTCTGGACCACTTCCTCACCACAGTCACCAAGAGTGCTTCACTAACCTGTCCTCGACAGCCGACCTAAGCTAGAAGCTTCTAGTCACAAGAAGGGTCTCTGACCAACTGAGCAGGCTCAGGCGCCACCTCTGGATTGCTGAACTGTGGCCAGGGGGGAAGTCACACTGCAACTCAAGTGGAAACTTCCACACCCCGCTGAATACTGACCACAGGAGGGAGGGTGAGTGTCCGGAACAGGACAGCAGGAATCGTCCAGGCTTGTGTTACTCCCGTATCCTAAAGCTGAGGCTCAAAGAGGATAAAGGATTTATTTACAGGGCAGTAGAGGGGAGGTTATGAGTACTGACCCTGGAGATGTATGTATGTATTCCTGGCTATCCTGAAAATCACTATATAGACCAGGCTGGCCTCAAACTCATGGAGAGCCAGCTGCCTCTGCCTCCTGAGTGCTGGGATTAAGGGTGTGTGCCACTACCACCCAGCCCTTTTAGGCATCTTGTTCATATAATCTGTCATTAAATAAACTTGGAAAAAATAGAGTTGAAAGCTCGGAGTCAGTCTGAATTGAATTCAAATCACCCAGTGTGGTCACTGGTTCCCTCAACAGCTTTTTGAGTTCCTTAAACCTAAATATCTGAGAAAGTGCATGTAACCTGTCAGCTCACAGGTGTGCTGGGCTGGCAGAGGCGACATGGCCAGTTCTTAGTCGGGGGCGGAGGGGGGGCCCGGGCTGTTACTTGGTATGGCTCCAGTATGTGTTCACATAGTTAATATGTGGTAGAACTGGGGTTCCAGAGTCAGCCAGCCCCCATGCTCCTACCCAGCTAGCATTGCCTTCAATACTTGTAAGCCACCAACATGTTTCTGATGGTGCTCTGTGGCTTCCCTTGTGAAACACATTCATCAGCAAGCAAGCAGAAGTGTCTAGGAGAAAACCCATGTTCTGCTCTAATGCACTAAGAACAAAGAAGGAAGCAAGATGCTCCAGAGCTACAGGTCTATTATGACAGGCAAGACAGATGAAGGGCTCACGAGCCTTCCAGGAGTTTTGGCCTCTCATCTACAACTAACATCTTTCTACCAAACAGAAGGCAGAGAAAAATGACACAGCCCACTGTTTATATGGAAGAATTAATTCTCTGCACAACTTCTCAGAGTTGTTCCAGGGTTTTCCCATCTGGCCTTACAGATTGCTTGGTTTAAAATTCACAGCTAATGCTGTCATTCACCATTGCATATCCCATAGGTCAGTCTAGAAGCTCCGGACGAGCCCCAGGGCAGCAGCTCTGCTATTCTGGCTTGCACCAAGTGCTACCTGAGGTAATGCACCTCACTTCCCCCTAACTCCTGGTTATGTGTTGAGAGACTCAAGACTGAGTTACCCTCTCTCTGGGTGTTTCTGACCGACCAGGTCATTTTCTGTTGTTTGGGTGGTATGGAGGATGTAATCCACAAACTCAAAGATAGGCAACTGCTCAAGCCCCAGAAACATTTACTCAAGATTAGAGACCATATCACTACTTGTTTTAAAAAGCCTGTATGTGGGCCAGTGAGATGACTCAGTGGGTATTGTCACTAGCCTGAGGACCAGACCTGTCCGATCCCTCACATTGTACCGTGACACATGTATGCATACGGTCAATAGATGTAGTAAAAATTTGATCGGAGAGGGGAAAACATGATTAAAGCATATTGTAAAATTTTTTTCAAGGAGTTTAAAAAAATTTAAGCCTGTTTTAAATCTACTGAGATATGACTTCCACAAAATAGTGTATTTCAGAAGCCATTTTTGACAAGATCTCATTCTATAGTCCAGTCTGGCCTTACAGGCATGTACTACCATGCCTAGCACACGGGAGTAGCTTCTGACAATGTAGGCAGCACATGAACATTACCACTCAAGGTACAGAAATCTTCTAATCCCTAAAAGGCTCACTGTTCAGCATTTAGTCCTAGGCAAAGCTTAGAGGCTACTTCTGCCTGTTCTTGTTCACATGAAGAGAACTGTCTAGTGTCCCTCTGCTGGGTCTGGCTCCTTCAGCTGTGTATATTAAGTTACTCATTGCTACTTATATTAACAATTATTTCTCTTGTGTGGATGTATCACAATTTGTCTGATTTCTAATTGATGGATATTTCAAATATTTGTAGTTTGGGGTTACTATGAACTTAACTGCTACATGCGTTCAAATACAAACCTATGTGGGCCCAAGTTTTCGTTTCCCTAGGTACAAAGATTGCAAGTGAACTGTGGGTGGGAAGGACATGCCTGATCTACATTAGCTGCTGAGCCTCCTTGGCTGAAGCAGCTGTCCCATTTTCAGGCCCGCTGGCAGTTCCAGGTGCTCATCGTCTCCACTAGCACTGTTGCTTTTTTCCTGGGGTCATTCCAGTGGGTGTGCAGTGTGCCTCATGACTGATGATGACCTTGGGCACTTTGTGTGTGTATACACTGGTGACCACTTCCTTTGTGTGATTCTGATAATGTTCAGAGATTAAATCTTGAGAAATCTTGCTTAAAATACCCATGTATGGGGGCTGGAGAGAAGGCTCAGGTTAAGAGCACACTGGCTGCTCTTCCAGAGGTCCTGAGTTCAATTGTCAGCAACCACATGGTGGCTCACAGCCATCTATAATGGGATCTGGTGCCCTCTTCTGGTGTGCAGCTGTACATTCAGGCAGAATACTGTATATATAATAAGTCTTTAAAAAAAAAAATTCTCTGGCACTGCTCACTGATAGAGCTTCTAACTCTACCAACAGAAATGCTTTTCTCTAAGCCCTCACCACCTATTTTAACTTCCAAAGACAACTACTGTCTCAAACAACAGGGGAAAGAAGAAAAAAAATATTCACGAGACTTTGTGTTGTTTCACTAGTATCCTAAGAAATACTTTCACCAGGTGTGGTGGTACATGGCTATCACCCTTAATTTGAGCAGTAAAGACTAGAGAACCAGGAGTTCAGGGTCATCTCTGACAATGAGTTGGAGGTCAGCCTGGCCTCAAAAGATGGGGAGAAGAACCTGGATCAGGTAAGAAGGCACTTGCTTTTTGTTTTTGTTTTGTTTTTCGAGACAGGGTTTCTCTGTGTAGCTTTGGAGCCTGTCCTGGAACTCACTCTGTAGCCCAGGTTGACCTAGAACTCAGAGATCCACCTGCCTTGGCCTCCCGAGTGCTGGGATTAAAGGCGTGCGCCACCACCGCCCGGCTGGCACTTGCTTTTTAAGTGCATGAGAACCTAAGTTCAACCCCGAGCAAAAAGTCAAGCATGGTAGTTCATGCTTGTAATTCCTGTGCTGGGATACAAAGGGCTCACTGTCCAGAAAATCTAACCTCATTTGTGAGCTCCAGGTCAATAAGACCCTGCCTCAAAGGAGATTACAGCATTCCTCTAAATTATACCCTTCAAAAAAGAAAAAGAAAAAAAAAACCAGGCAGAATCAAATCATGATGCAAATGGCTTTAAGTTCTCAAGCTTATCTCAAACTGGACTTGAACCTGTGCCAAGCCCTCCTGCCTCAGCTCCCCAGTGCTGGGATTATAAACAAGTGGAAACCTTCATACTCAGCTTGTTTTGAAAATAAATTAGGGCAATTTAGCAATGTTATAGCACATAAGACCCTGACCAAGGGGGGGGGGTGTTATTTAAGAAACTCACAAGAGCAGCTGATTACCAGATGGAGGGATGTGTTTCAATGGTTTATAAGTTTACCCACAACAGCAGATTGTCTACCTCAGCAAGCTGTATTTTTTTCAGCTGTGAAATATTTTCATTATTGTTTTTCAAGACAGGATTTCTCTGTGTAGTCCTGACTGTCCTGAAACTTCAGCTGTAGACCAGGCTGGCCTCAAACACACAGATCTGCTGCCTCTGCCTCCCTTGTAATGGGATTAAAAGCATTTGATACCATGCCTGCTTCTTAAAACATTATTTCTAATTCTCACCATCTACAATCCAGGGCTAAACCTAAAGTATATGTGATTTATGTAAATTAGGATTTGTGAAAAATAGTGTAGGCCACTGGGATGCAATACATATAAACAAAGCATTCTTGGCAACCACAAAACTGGGCCTCAATGAAGACAGGTCTCTCTCAGGATTTACTTATTATGTATACAGTGTCCTGCCTGCATCCCCACAGGCCAGAAGAGGGCACCTGAATACATTACAGATGGTTGTGAGCCACCATGTGGTTGCTAGGAACTGAACTCATGACCTCTGGAAGAGCAGCCAGTGCTCTTAACCTCTGAGCCATCTCTTCGGCCCCAGAAGATAGGTCTCTTGATTAAACTACATGACCTTGTGGAAGGAAATATAGCTGCGAAGCGTTCACTTGATAAATTGGAAACTTCAGTACCCCCGATCTGATCTTAAACTTGTGATCCCCGTGCCTCAGCCTCACAAGTGCTTAAGCACTGGGACAACAGGCATATTCCACCATGCTTTTGTTCCTTTTTGCTGTTTAAAAAAAGTTTAAGCCACACCTGGTGGACTGTGCCTATATAGTTCCAACACTTAGGAGGTTGAGGCAGAAGTTTGCAATTCAAGGCCAGTCAAGAATACCTAGCAAGATCTCATCTCTAAAACTCAGAACAATCTAGTATCACATAGATGGGCACAAAGGGCCAAATTACTATCACCAAATTTTGGGAACTGCCCTGCCTCCAAAAAAGGTTTTTGAAAAGTGATCTAAACTGGGTTTGGTCGTACACATCTATAATCTTGGCACTGAGGCAAAGGCACAGGGTCAGGAGTTTAAAGTCAGTCTCAGCTACAGAGTGAATTCTAGGTCAGCTTGGACTACATGAGACCACACCCTTAGGCCGCAAAAAGTGATCTTATATATACAATATTACTAGTTAATATATTATTTTTTTCCTATATTCTAGAAAGACAAAAGGTATTTGTTAACTACTAGGTAATTATTAGCAGGCAATTAGCTCTTTAATGGAGAAACTGTTGGTTTCATTATATTGGTTACATATTGATTTTATTCAGGCTTGTCAATTAAGAAATACAAACAAGAGACTCTTAGTTACTTCTACAGGTCCAATCTTTCCTTACAGAAGCTGTTAAACACAGCTCTGAAGTAGTGGAGTATAGCCAGCAAGAGAATTGGGTGGAGCAACAGTTCATCTGAAATCCACAATTCTATATTTCCTTCCTTTGGTGCCTTGTACAGTAAGGCACTGTTAAGGATGTTACAGAATAGAGGAAAATACCACAGCAAATAGTTCTAGTGACAACTTACTAAACAAGGTACAGTGTAATGATGGTGGTGATGATTGTTTCTTCTCATTTTATTATTATTTTTTACAATAAGAGTAAAGATAGCCTTTATACTCCACACTCACACACAAAATAAAACAAGTGCTTATTATGAAACAGTCCCTGCCCCATCCCCCTCAATATACTGAACATAGCAATTTAGTAGAACAGAAAAATCAAGACAAGTCTGATTTCAAATTTTCAATAAAAAAGCAAAAGTAATGAAACAGCTGTTCAACTTCCAACTCTTATTTGGCCCAAACAAAAGAGCCCTGTATAAGTTTCTCCAGCACACAATCCCGTAGAACTGCTCAACTGTAATCAACTAGGAACTGAGGTGACCAGAACCTTAGAACACAAGTTATATTGCTTCCCTGCCCCTTTTCTCTTACAGTTGGAGGCACAGGTATTGGGAGATACAAAAGTCAAAGGAAGAAGAATTATAAAGAAAAATTCCCCAAAGCTGCTGCTGTTTGGAATACAAAGGAAGACAGTATTTTACAAATGTTCAAAAACTGCAAGCATTAACACAATTCATTCACTATCACTCCTACTTGAAAGACTAGAGATCAGTGTCTTATTATATAAAACTGTACTGTACTTTACGTTCAGAATTGTAGTATAGGTTCACCAGAAACTATGGATGTAGTTTAGGCTTTATCAAGGAAAACAGGTTCAGTTCAGATCATTAGATACTAAATATGTATTCATCTAGCCTGGATCAGTATCTAGAAGTGTCACCCTGAAGAACTGTAAACTAGACAACAGCAGGTTAGCTCCACAGGAAGCTTAAGGACTGAAGGTATGTATATACAGAGCTAATTAGATCTCCCCTGCTTCCCGCTCTTCAGAGCTCCTCCTGTCTTCTGATCTGCCATTAGCGCTCTCATAGGACCGCTTCTTATCTTTTCGATCTCGGTCACGAGGTGATCTGTCTCTTGAACTCCTGTCTCTGTCACGGGATGCTAAGTCTTGGTCTCTGAATCTTTCTTTTGAGGATCTGAAAAATATTAATTTAAGGAGCAAAATATGTTGGGACACCCAAAATCCAATGAAAGAATAGGATCAATATTAAGTTTCTCATAGCTGAAGAAATAGATTAGAACACATCTGAGAAGAGTGTCTGACAGAAAAAAGCACTACAATAGTGGATTGGGGGGGGGGGGGAGCACCAAAACAACATTGGTGGCAACAAAGAGCTACAGGTAAAGAAGCCTAAATTAAACATGACCTATAAATAGTCTTTAGTATTTTGGAGATAACCATGAAGTTTCTCCAATTAATAAAGAGACATTTAATATAAAAATAATGTATAGGTAATATTTAGCTTTTAAAAGTGAAAAGTATCAGATTCCAAATTGGATTGAAATCAATGAATTAGTACAGAGGTCTTATCCTTTGGGCCAAATGGGCTGACAATAAGGATTTGAAGTGTTATAAATCACACACAATCTCAGGATGTAAGAGTCTTTTCTATCAACTTTGAAACTGTAAAAATGCAGAACCATCCATAGCTTGCTGGCTGTACAAAAACAGGCTACAGCCACGTTTGTTCTATAGGCAGCACTTTGCAAACCTAGGTAACAGAATTACTCAATACTATGGCTTTAAATAACCATTTGCTAATCCAAAAATCTGCTTTACTTGAGTGAATTCATTAAAACCAAAATAGAAGGTATCAAAAACTGATTATACCATAATAAAATATGAACTGCTCCTAATACTACTATCTCTATTCTCATACCCATCTTCAAAAAAAGGTACATAAACAAAACACCCTCGTATCAGAAATGCAAATTGAAAAAACCAACAAAAACGCAAAGACATTACATAGGATCTAACTATATTGGTTAGCATAGAATATACACTTTCAACACCTATAATGAATTAACAACAAATATTACATTTATTTTGTTCTTTACAGGTGATACAGAATGTTTATACATAATTTATCTCAACCAAGGTTTAAAATTATGATCAGAGGCACTGCCAAGTCCTACATAATACTTTTTTTAAGAGTTGGGAGTTTAAAAATGCTACTAGCCCTGAAAAAGCAATACTTTCAGAAAAACATAAGGCAAGATAAAAATACTACTGTAACCAGTTTTAAAAATATAGATAAGGAGAACATTGTAGTTTAGATATAAAACAGTTCAAAAGGCTCATGTACTGTTGACTTGAAACTGGTGGGTGGTGCTACAGAAAACTGATGAGGTCATGAAGCTGGTACAATCAATGAATTAAGCCACTCTAAGTTCATAACTAACCAGCCATTATGAGGTGGATTCTGGCAGGACGAAACAAGTCAAAAGAGGAGACTCTTACTCTATCTTGTGCCTAACACCTTGTTCTCTCTTTCTTCTGCCAAAAGGTGAACCACTTGACTCCATTACAGGCTACCTGCCCTGGCATTCTGGTTCACCAGGCATGGGCCCAGAAGCAATTCAAAAGTGGCCATGAACTGAAATCTCAGAAAACCTGAGATAAAAAAATCCTTTCATAAATTGTTTTCAAGTGCTTTGTCATAATACAAAGATATGGTAACACAGATGATTAAAATAAAGGTTTGAAAAATTAACACCAATTTAGAGCATACTATTTGAGATTTTATAAGCCTTTTCCCCCTTTTGTTTTGTTTTCTGAGTCAAGGTCTTTCTCCCTAGCCCAAACTGGCCTTAATTTGTGGCAAGCCTCCTGACTCAGCCCTAGAGTCTTACTTAGCATTACAGGAGCTCTTGCTTAATAAGCATTTAAAAAATAATATTAAGCATATTCACATTCCAAGTCTACACAAGCCATCTCCAAAGCCTCTATTAATGATGATAGAAATGATCAATAGAACAATGACATTAGATGCTGGCAAGTCCCTGAGGTCAGTGATAGTAACTGAAAAGTGAAGATAGGAATTTATGTTTGTACAAGATCACAAATACTCTACATGCAGACAGTTTCTTATGTGTTGCTAATGAAAGCCTAATAAGCCAAATATTCCTATTAACTATTTAATGAAACAGAGAAAAACAACAGGATATAATTAAATTATTGGGCAACGACTACCTGACAGAACACCCGAAAAAGCACAAGGTTGCTGAAGGTCTTCACTGACCTGTGGGAACTGTTGCCAAGACAAGGTTCATATAGATAACTCACTTGTAGCAGAGACCAGTACTTACTTCACAGCAAGGGCAATAAAACAGCAAAATGTCAAGACTTTTCAATGGACTCTCTTTACCATCAAAAACTAAACTCACATATATACCAATAATTTGATGTTTTATATATATGAAATAACAAGTAACAACTACTTGCTTTTTTGTTAAAAACAATGTTGTTTTAAAAGTAATTTGAATTCCAAGATATGAAATACTCTTGAAAAAGCAAAATTTTAATAGTTTTACAAAAATAATCCTCTTTTGAACATGCTGAGTATGGTGGGAAGTTTTCCTATGTAAATAAACTTCACAAGTGCAGGAAGCATCAAGATGACACAATGATAGGACACGACTCCCCACCCGTCCCTCCCATTTCCACCACCAATAGACATGTAAGATCAACACCAAAAAAATGACAGCTGGGCAGGTCAACACAGAATCATCTAGATCCTTTACCACCTAGCTACACAATTCTCAGATTAGTGTGCAGATTTCAAATCATCAAGATCATTAAGAAAATGTTTATTTCTGAACACTGCACTGAGGACAGCCTCTAAATTCCAGTTTCAAAATGTGAGAAAGAGACCTACAGGTATTTTCCTACTTGTTTAATTACAACCATTTATTCAAGACTGAACCATTATCTGAAACCATTTTTAAAAATCATTATGAAATTTTCACTATCTAGATTTATATAATTTGCCCTATGATATCCAGTTTAGCTCTTTATAATCTGTGGTCAAGTATGTTCCCACACAGAAAATGCCTTATAGCATCATGAATATGGTTGTTTACATACACTATTATTTCTTTGCTAATTTTAAAACTAAGCCTAGCACAGAAGAAAGTTAAATAATTCTTAAAGCCAGGCACAGTGTTATACGCCTATAATCCCAGCACTCAAGAGGAAGCTGAGAAAAAAGGATTATGAATCTGAGGCCAATTTGGGCTACATAAGACCTTGTCTCCCCGACCATTCCCCCCAAATTACCCCCCCCCCCCAAATAAACTAGTTAGAATCACTTCAAGGGCTACTTAGAACAAGGACAGAAATATATCAAATAAAATATTGATTGGAAGCCTATTATGATTTCAGAGAAGGGGTAATTAGGCCTAAAACAAAGATTCTGCCAGCTCTCTGTGGATTCAACTATGAACTTTTATGTGGAGTAAGCCACAGAAAGCCTAAGACTAGTAACTAGGCACACTCGAAGTGTTTCTCCTACATAAACCTAAGCATGGTTGTTGAGGGAAAAAGTAATTTTAAGAATAATTTATGTTCCATAGGATTATCATGTGACCTGAGTTTTGGGAGTTTAACAGCTCCACTACATTCTAACCCTTAGTCTGCTCTCATTGCATATTTTGAGGTTTCCTGCTATACTAAGAAGTGCTGTAGCTTCTCAAAACTCAGAATCTTCCCATCACACTAAAGATGAACACAAAAATGTATGTTTTATACTGCAGATTAAACAACATAGTAGAATATGTTTGCTCTTTAGAAGTGCACCAGCTCCAAGTTTGGAAAACAGGCAAACAAAGCTAAATAATTCTTTTAATGAAAGGACTTCACAGAGCCCCTAATTTGTTAATACATATTGAAAAACAAACAAAAATCCCCAAAACCTCATGAGTACCTAAAATTATTTGCCTGTAAAGTAGGTTTATCAGCATCCCTCCCACCTCCCCAACATCCCAAATAAAGAAAAGCAATAACCTCTGCACATACTGGCTCCAATTTCTCACTCTGGCTCACACGGAACTCTGCATGAACTACCCATACAATCAGAAAAAATGCATACACCTACAACTGAGTACATATCAATACCAGGTGCAAGTTTCAAACCAATAATCTAAGCATAAGTAACATAAGTAAACAAAAGGCTAGACATAAAGGTAGCTCCTCATCCTCTGTTCGGCACTTCAGTACCTCCTCTTGGATCGCTCTCTGCTCCTATCTCTAGAGCTGTGTCGACTTCTCTGGTGGCTGCGGCTGCGGCTTCGGCTACTGGAACGGGACCTGTGGCGATGTCGTTTCTCCCGAGACTTGGATCGAGTCCTCCTCTTGCGTTCTCGTGACATGGAGCGAGATCGGTGTCTGCGATGCTCTCTGGATCTAGATCTACATGAAAATAATTTATTTCACTGTTAGTGCTACAAGTTTTTCTTTAAGAAGAAGCTGGTTTCCTTTTTTTCCTTTTTCAGTGATGTGTGGCCAGGAAATGATGGTGTGTGCCTTTAAACCCAGCACTTGGGAGGCAGAGGCAGGCAGATCTGAGTTCAAGGATAGCCTACAGTCTGATCTACAGAGTGAGTTCCAGGATAGCCAGAGTAACACAAAGAAACCCTGTCTTGAAAAAAACAAAACAAAACAAAATACCAAACAAACAAAGTGATGTATGTACTCATGGGCATATCACAGGACATAAGGAGAGATTAGAGGACAAACTTTTGTTGAGTCTCTCTCCACAATGTGAATCCCAGGAAATGAACTCAGGTTATCAGGCTAGGTGGCAGGTACTTTAACCAACTGGGCCATCTTGCCAAGACTGCGAAGTTAACTCTTCAGTTCAGATTTCAATTCTATTCTAAACAAACTACATGAACAATGGAAATACACTGCTAGTATATTAATGACTAGATACTAGAACTTCAAAATAAAAAAACTACAGCACCAATTCCCAGAAATACCAATACTGTATAAATTTATGTCAGTTAACTAGGGATTTAGTGAAAGGGGGATATAATGTAGAAATGATGAGGATGGATCATTGAATCTACTTTTAAACAATTACTGATCTCAGATATTTTACATTGGTATGGATCTTTGTATACTGATACAAATTTAGGGTTATTTTTGTCATACTGTGTATGTTTCTACTCTTTTTTAAAGTACTGTACTCTATGCAGTTCATTTTAAAAGGTTATGTAAAGTTTTGGTCTTTGAAAGCTATTTAGGATATTAAAGAAATACAGGTTAGTAGTTATTCATCTCTAACAATCAAACTTAAAGTTATGTTACAAATGTTTTCAAGGTCAAACAGACATATATTTTAAGTAGATGGTCTTCAAACACTGCAAAGATCTGTTTTAATAACATAAGGCTTTTCACAACAATGAGACACATCTGCTCCTGGCAGCACCCATCTACTTCATAAAAAGATGATGAGCGCCGGGTGGTGGCGCACGCCATTATTCCCAGCACTCGGAGACAGAGGCAGGTGGATCTCTGTGAGTTAGAGGCCATCCTGGTCTACAGAGTGAAGTCCAGGAAAGGCGCAAAGCAACACAGAGAAACCCTGTCTCAAAAAAAAAAAAAAAAAAAAAAAAAAAAAAAGAAGAAGAAGAAGAAGAAGAAGAATGATGAGCATTGAAGAACCTCCATATAGTTTGCTTTCTTTGTGACAAAATTGCCTTTGCCTAGACTGCTGACAGTATGCTGCTCAAACTGGACAAGCAGGACACAATAGGAAGTGAATAACAAACTTTGCCAAGACAAGGTAAGACAGTCCTTCAAAATTCCTGCAGGCCAAAGATGGATGCCTCAATGTTACAGAGGAACCTTGGGTGACTGTACAGGTAGCCAGATGTCTCTCTGTCATTTCTATAGTTTTGGAAGTTGTTTGCTCTACACTATCTGATGACTTAAGTACTATTTTATCCTTTTCGGGTGTCTAATGGAGTTGAAGACAAGACAGTTATAGTTACAGATTTCTTTGTTACCTAATTTAAAAAAACAAAAACCAAAAAACTTACCAAAGAGATGTAAAATATATAGGTTGAGAAACATAAAAGCTTAAGTTGTTTATCTAAAAAGATGTTTTAAGATCTAAAAAGATATTTTCAGGATGGCAATACAAGTTATGATTAAAAAAAAAAAAACGGTTTAGGTATAAAAGTTTGGAACATGTAATTCTTAATTTCTCCCCCCGGAGCTGAGAACCAAACCCAGGGCCTTGCATTCTACCATTGAGCTAAATCCCCAACCCCTGGAACGTGTAATTCTTAATGTGATAATTGTTCTTATTGAATATAATTTTATTGTGTTAAGAGTTAAAACCTTTCCTTTTTATTTAGACAAAAAGGGGGAAATGTGGAATCATCTTTTTGTACACCGTGAAGATGTATCACTCTGACTGGTTTAATAAAAAGCTATAGATAGGCAGGATTTCCAGTCACAGAGGACACTGGGAAGAAGGGGCAGAAATAAGGGAACACAGAGGAACTAGGAAAGCAGAATGAGCAGTACAGAGGTGAGGTAAACAAGCCTAGGGTGGCACGTAGATTAATAGAAATGGGTTAATTTAAGTTATGAGAGCTAGCTAAAAACAAGCCTAAGCTATTGGTCAAGCTTTCATAATTAGTAAGTCTCCATGTGGTTATTTGGGCGCTGGCAGGCGGGACAGAAATAAACTCACTACAACTGTTGCTCAGTGATACAAAACTTACTTAACACCCAAGGAGCTAATAGGATCCACCCCTACTATTAGACAGAAAAAAAAAAGCTAAATGGCTAAAAGGTAGAGAGTGGATCTCAGCACACACCTATAAACCCAGCTGAGGGCAGAGGAAGGAGGGTTGGCTGATAAAACACAAACCCCAGATTCAGACAATACCAAAGCACACTTCTGACTTTCACACCACACATACATACACACATACTCACACATACACAGGTACAAGCAAAACACATACACACATAAAAATAGTAATAAAAAAAGACTAATCAGGGGAAATTGTGGTGGCACATTGAATTTGAGGCCAGCCAGGACTACATACACATAGTGAGACTCTAAATAAGCTGTATCAGGGGCTGGAGAGATGGCTTAGCTGTTAAGAGCACAGGCTGCTCTTCCAAAGGTCCTTATGAGTTTAATATCCAACAACCAGATGGTAGCTCACAACCATCTATAATAGGATCTAATACCCTCGTCTGGCATTCAGGCATACAAGTAGACAAAGCACTCATACTAAAAAAAAAATTTTTTTTAAAGCTGTATCAGGAATATGAAAGAAAAACAAAGGCAACAATCAGTATTACCACTTCACCTCAATTTTTAGATTTTTTTTTTTTGCATACTTAAGAAATATAGGGGGGGCTAAAGAGATGGCTCAACAATACATGCTGCTCTTCTAAAACCGAGTTCAATTCCCAACATGTATATATCACCACCAAAAAAACCAAGCCCTGCCCACCAAAAAACAAAAACAAAAACAAGGAAAGAAATTAAATGTATCAGATGCGTATGAAATAAAGAAGGAATGATAATAAAGAATATTTATGGATAAACCATCCTTTATTTGAATTATATTTTGACCACTGAATTTTTGAATGCCCATAGTAAGCCAAAAATTACAATGTAAACAAATATAATTTGGGCATTTTACCAAAACACGTATGTGTGTGGTGATGTATGTGTGTGTGTAATGAGGATGGGACATAGCATGGAAAGAACAGAAACGTGAGGGAACACAAGAAGATGAAAAGTATACCGTTTGTTTAAAGTCACTTTAAGAGTGAGAGAAGGGGTGATGTGGGTGACGCATGTCTGTAATCTCAGCATTGAGGTAGAGGAAGTAAGAAGATTGTAAGTTCATGGGCAGCCTAGGACACTATAGCACATGTCAAAAATACAAAAAAAAACAAAAACATCAAAATGTTTTAGGCTGGATTGTGTTGCTATTTTTGCAAACAGCTCCTCACAAACATAAAATGGACAAATCTTATGGCATATAAATTGTACCTCAAAAGTATGGTTAAAAACGTTTCAAATTACCATAATGTTATTTTCTCATAACTTCAAAAGTGTAATAATTGTGTGATAGTTTGTTTTTAAATTAATATTTTTGGGCTTTTTGTTTTTTAATTTGATAATCTCACCATGTACCAGGCTGGTCTTGGACTCTCAGAGATCTGCCTGCCTCTGGCTCCCAAGTGCTGAAACTGAAGGTGTAAGCTACCACACCTGGCTACAGAAGAATTTTCATTAAAAAAAAAAAAAAAATATATATATATATATATACACACACACACACATATATATGTATGTATATGTATATGTATATGTATATGTATATGTATATATATTCATTTCATTTGTATGTGTAGGAGTGCTTTGCTTGAATGTCTGTGCACTATATGCATGCCTGGTATACACCAAGGTCAAGAGAGCACTGGATCCCCAATAGCTGGAATTAGGGACTGCTATGATCTGCCATGTGGTTGTTGGGAATAGAAGCTGGGTCTTCTACAAGAACAAATGCCCTTAAGAACTGAGTCATCTCTTTATCTCCTATAGAAGAATTTTAAAAACACTTAGCTCCAGTCTGTATTATAGTCAAATAAAGGTACATATTATACACTTCATGTCTAACCACAATTAAATAGTTTCTTCAACTAAACACAGTTATTTCTCATATAGCCAATGGTGGCCTCAAACTTGCTCTGTGTAGCTGTGGATGACCTTGATTTGAACTCCTGGATCTCCTGCTTCTGCCTCTTGAGCACTGGAATTACAGGCAAATACTGAGGTTATAGGAATGTGCTATGACACCTGGCTTTGAAGAACATGTTTCTAAAAAGGGACACGGGAAGGCTGTCTATCTGTCTGCCCATACATCCATCATGAGAGAAAGGTCAACCTATTTACCTATGTATCTGTCAGTCTGTCTGTATCTCTCTACCTCTCTACCTCTCTACCTCTCTACCTCTCTACCTCCCTACCTACCTACCTACCTACCTACCTACCTACCTACCTACCTATCTCATGAGATGAAAAAGCAACAGGAATGATGGTACATGTCTTAATTGGCACTTGGGAGGGACAGATAGGCAGACTGCTATGGGTCTGAGATTCATCTTGTCTACATGAGACCAGACCAGACAGGGCTACACAGTGACACACTGTCTCCAAAGTAAAACAGAGATTAGAGAAGTGGCTTAATGATGGAGAGCACTGGCTGCTCTCAAAGAAAACCCAGGTTCAATCCCTAACACCAACACGGTGGCTCACAACTATTTGTAATTCCAGTTCTGTAATCTGGACACCCTTTTCTAAATTCCATGGGTACTAGGCATACACGTGGTACACATACATACAGACAGACAAAATAATCTAAAAGAAAAATTAAATAAAAATCTACTCAAAAGAAGTTTATCAAATGGTATTTTTAACCACTCATTTTGACCTAGCTAACCTATTTCATCTAATATATAATTTAATGCAACTTTAAAATGTCTAGATAATAATTATTCATGCAAAATATACTTACTAGGTACGTAGCCCATTGCACCTTTTTAGTTACAAGGGAAAAGGAATATTAAAATAAAATCAAGTCCCTGAACTGTTGGAGATTATAATCTAGAAACAAGTCTCTAGAGATCTACCTCTAGTAAAAAAAAATAAGTAAATGGAGAAACGGGTAGGAATAGTTTACATAATGCAGGCAGAAAAGGATTTTCTGACAGGATGGCATATGAGCAAAGACTGAAAAAAAAAGAAGCAAATCAGCCACCATAGTGAATAGCACCCAGGTATAAAGTCCTGGAATGAGAGCAAGTTCAACATGTTGAAGGCACAACAGAAAAAACCTGAATGGCTACAATGAAATGAGTAAAGAAAAGCAACACTACAGTTTGACAAACATGAAGATCAGTATTTTATCATTCAAACCAGGAAACTCTAAGGGGTGTATTACACAAAGTAAATGGGGGAAGTATTATTGCGTGACAACAAATATAAACAACTATCTCAAGGTACGTCACATACATAGACACTCCACTAAGGATACAGTGCCAGATGTAGTGGTACACAGCTGTAATCTCATTGTTAAGGAATATAGAGGTAGGAGGATAATGAATTCAAGCAAGACCCTGCCTGGAAAAAAAAACAATTAACTAGTTATGTTGACACATGCCTGTAATCCTTCCTAACAGTGCCAGAAGACAAACTGGAGCCAAGCAGGGCTACACAGTATCAAAAACAAAACCAAACAAAACCCACACAATAACAACAAAATCCCCAGCTAGCTGGCAAAACTATTTGTATTTCCAACATGTATGTTAAGACATTGTCTCTTAAATGGACCACTCAAATTGATTTCTTTTTTTCAAACTTTAAAAAATAAATCCTGGGCTGGAAAGATGGCTCAGCAGTTAAGAGCACTGGCTGCTCTTCCAGACAACCCTGGTTCAATACCCAGCCTTACATGAACAGCTCACAACTATGTGTAACTCCAAGATCTGACACCTCACATAGACATACATGCAGGTAAAACACCACATAAAATAAAAATTAAAAAAAAAAAATTCTGTCATATATTTACTGAATTTCTAGAAGATTCTTAAAGAAATAGCTCAGCTGTCTGTAGGTGCCATGTCAGGCTGAGAAGGTGGCAAAAGAAGCCCCTGAAACAGCCCAAGAAGCAGGCCAAGGAGATAGACAAGGAAGATAAGGCTTTCAAGCAGAAACAGAAAGAGCAGAAGACCTGGGTAGTAGTAGTGGTGGTGGTGGTGGCGGTGGAGGCGGCGGAGGCGGAGGCGGAGGCAGTGGCGCACGCCTTTAATCCCAGCACTTGGGAGGCAGAGGCAGGCGGATCTCTGTGAGTTTGAGACTAGCCTGGTCTACAGAAAACCAAAAAACCTGTCTCAAAAAACCAAAAGAGCAGAAGAAACTCGGGGAGCTAAAAGCCAAGACCATGGGGAATGGACCCCTGGCCACAAGTGGAAATAAGAAATCTGGTAAAAATTAAGAGATTCCGCCGGGCGTTGGTGGCGCACGCCTTTAATCCCAGTACTCGGGAGGCAGAGGCAGGCGGATCTCTGTGAGTTCGAGGCCAGCCTGGGCTACCAAGTGAGCTCCAGGAAAGGCGCAAAGCTACACAGAGAAACCCTGTCTCGAAAAACCAAAAAAAAAAAAAGAGATTCCTCATATCTGAGATGATGGTGACCCTCTTCCATTCTTATTTAAACATCTGGATTCCCTGCCATAACATCTTTGCCACCTACAGCAAGAATGAAGTGTTATCCCGGATGCTGTTGTATATTGTAATAAACTTTTGCAGTAAATACATAAGTAATACAAAGGCTCATCGTCTCTAGTACTCAGCAATTGCTAGCTCAGCTGTAAATTTAAAGTAAACCCAGTCTGAAATCCTACCAGAGCCTGCAGTTTCGTCTTTGTAGGACTCTGAATTCTCTATCACTTTGAATTAAACCAATTCATTTAAGGAAAAACAAAGAAAGAAAAAAGCTCAAATCTGAACTAGCAAAAAGTCAATGATAACTTTTCTTTCCAAGACAGGGTTTCTCTGTGTAGCTCTGGCTGTTCTGCAACTCACTCTGTAGACCAGGCTGGCCTTGAACTCAGAGTCACACCTGGCGTCTGCCTCCCAAGTGCTGGGAATAAAGGTGTGTGCCTCCACTGCTAACTCAGTCAGTAATAATTTATTGA
The DNA here is from genome assembly GCF_049852395.1 of Peromyscus maniculatus bairdii. NCBI lineage: Eukaryota > Metazoa > Chordata > Mammalia > Rodentia > Cricetidae > Peromyscus > Peromyscus maniculatus. The sequence continues at coordinate 52,468,564 of NC_134854.1, forward strand.
TCTCACTGAAATTGGTAAGATATATAACCTAAAAACCACACATTTAAAAAACACAGCTTCACTATTTTATCCATCTTCTACAGTACCTACCTTTTGGGATTCTTGCTATGTGAGCGGGACCTAAAAAAAGAATATCTACTTTTAGAGAAATGACTATATAAAGTTTTTATGCTGGCACAATATGCTGGTAAATGACATTCTTCTTGAGTTCTGATTTTCACTTCTATAAAAACAAGTCATGTACTTGTGGATCCTCATCTCCTCCCAGCAAAAAAAAACTCTATAGAATTCTGCTTAGAAAAAAGTATGTACTTAGAAAAGAATATACTTCTGGAGACTGAAACTATGTGCTTATCACAGAAACAATTCTTCAGAAACCATTTCCTGAACGAGAACAACAACAGAAAAAAACAAATAACAACAACCAAGGCTTTTTTGTTATCCATTTACATGAATTATATTCTTTAAAAAATTATTTGTGTGTGTGTGTGTGTGTGTGTGTGTGTGTGTGTGTGTGTGTGTGTGTACACGTACGTACGTACACATGTGAATCTGGGTGTGCATGACTCAGGCTAGATGCATTGGATCCCCTGGAACTGGAGTCATAGGAAATTGATATTTACCTAATGTGTATGTATGCTGGCAACTGGACTCAGGTCCTCTGGAAGAGCAATACATGTTCTTAATCACTCAACTATCTCTCCAGTCTCAAAATTATTATATTCCTTTTTTTAAACGTGTGTGTTTGTCTGCATGTGTGTATGCTATGTGTGTATGTTAACCATGTGCAAGTCTGAAGTCAGAAGAGGCTGGATCCCCAGAACTGGAGATATGGATACCTGTGAGCCACCATGTGGGTGTTGCTTTTAAATTGCCAAGCCATCTCTCCAACTTCCAAATGATCCAGCCCCAGATTATAATCTTATATAACTAACTCCTTACATTTGCCAGTACAGTGATAGTACTCAATAAACAAACAATTCCAAATACTTCAGGGGTGCATATATAATAGCAAATATATTTTAAATTATGATTTGAGTTGTATTAACTATGGTTCCATCCATTCACTGTCTGTGCAACCAGGGGAAAGTTATATATCCTCCCTTAGTTTAATCTATCATTTGAAAGACAGAAATAGCAATATAAATGTCATTAGGTATAAAATGTCCCCCAAAAGTTAATGTGCTGATGATCTGGTCACCAACTGGTATATCTAATCGTCCAGAGCTAACTGGATCATAAGGGCTATTATCCAATCAATGGATAATAATCTACAATTTTTTTAAATGTGTGCATGTATACTCCATGCACGTGGATACCTGTGGAAGCCAGAAGGTGTTGGATCCCATGGAGCTGGGAGTTACAAGCAGTTGTTAACAGATCAATGTGGCTGATGGGAACTGAAAATTTTCCTAGAAGAGGGGCAAGCACCCTTAGCCATCTCTCCAGCCCCTAATGACAGATTCTTAATTTGATGGTACTGTTAGGTTATAGAAATCAGTAGGTGAGACCTAGTTCAAAGAAATGGGTTCTTTGAAGGGAAGATCTTACGTCTGGACCTGTCCTGTCAACTTATTGTGTTTGCCAACCTTGCAGTAAGCAGCTTTTCTCTACCATGACCCTTTGTATCTTTCAGTCATCATGATGTTCTGCCTTAACCACAGGCCCACAGCAATGGAGCCAGTAGACCAGGTGCTAAAACTTCTGAATCCATGAGTCAAAATAAATCTTTCTTCTTTTAAACTGTTTCTCAAGTATTTTCTGACAACAATGAAAACCTAATACAGATCAGATAAACTAAGGCAAATTTCTTAACACAGAGCCTGGCATATAGCTAGCTAGTAAATGACATAATTTTTTAGTTGACTATATCAGAAGAGACTACAAACCAGCTTGTGTAATTTTACACTGTTTTATAACTTTATTTTATGAACATATTTACAGTACTTCCTCAATTTCACAGCATTTAAAGGAGAAAACTGCTTCGACTTTGTTTTGTTCTGAGGCAGTCTTACACTGCAGGCCAGGCTGGCTTTGAACTAGATATTCTAATGAATGCTAAGATTAGAGATATGAACCACCACACTTGCTTTGTTTGTTTTTGGGGAATGAGGACTCACTATGTAACTTAGGCTGGTTCCAAACTCTATATAGCCTAATCTAGCCTCAAGGCTGCGGGTCCTTCTACTTCAGATTCCTGTGTGCTGGGATTACAGGTATGCACCACCATGCCACCACATTCATCCAAGAGGGTTATACTTTGCAATCAAAAGGAGTAAGAGGTGATGGACTTTCTCACCATCTACAAATATTACAGTCGTATAACAAAAAAAAAAATATGAGGTAGCCAGGTGGTGGTGGTGGTACTTGGGAGGCAGAGGCTGGTGGATCTCTATGAATTTGAGGCCAGCCTGGTCTACAGAGCAAGTTGTAGGACAGCCAGGACTACACAGAGAAACACTGTCTCAAAAAACAAAACAAAAATAAAAATAAAAAACAAAAAATGAGATCGTTTGACTATGTCAGTTCAAACTTAAATTGATAATTCCAACACTATATAAAATGCTTATCTACACTATTCTAAATAATGCAATATTGAACAACATCCTGAGAAAAAACAGCCTAGGACTAAGCATAGTGACAGACTGCTTAAAATCTCTGCACTCAGGCAGTTGGCCTGGGTTACACAACAAGACCTAGGTTTAACAACCAAATAAGCTAGATATGGTGGTATGTACACTTTAAAGAGGCAAGCGGCTCTCTTTGAGTTCAAGGCCAGTCTGTTCTATAGAGGTCCAGAACAGCTAGGGATACACAGAGACCTTGTCTCAATAATAATAATTAATAATAATAATAATAATAATAAAGCAAAGCAACAGGAGACTGTCTCAATAAGGTGAAAGACAAGAACCAATTCCAGAAAACTTCCTCTGACTTACATACACACACACACACACACACACACACACACACACACACACACACACACACACACGAGAGGTACTGACACCGCCACCCCCCACAAACAGAAAAAAACTTGGGGGGGAGCACATAACCTCATACACTAAAAACAAAGAGGTTAAGTCCTGAAATAAAACTTGTTAAATGGAAAACACAGGGAGAAATGGTGAAGGGGGTGAGACAGTTAAGAAAAGTAGAGAAAGAATTTCTCAAGACAGATGACACAGCACTGTACTGTTTTGTCCTTAAAATTAAAAAAGGCTGCCAACTAAAAGCCCATGAAATGGCTCAGTAAAAAGCATGGTGGCCTGAGTTCAGCTCCCATAGTGAAAGTCCTGACCTCCACTTGTGCAGTGTGACACATGTGTGCGTGCCATGTGTATGATCAAGCGCACGCATGCACACACAGCTATGTAACACAAAATAAAGTTCACCTAAACTGAGAATAATATGCTCAGAGCTTCTGAGTTACCATGATCAATAATTAATTATCTTAGGGACTTACAGTATCTCAGAGAGAAGGTACTTCAATTCCAAAGACATAAAGCAATCAGGAGAATGCTATTGTGGTATGGCTGTCTATTATAAAGTGCTTAAAGTTCTTAACATGTTGCCAATGGGTACCAAAGACTTACGAGGATGTTTAAACACTCCAAATATGAAAACACTAATTTACCAGTTAATACAAGCAGACTTGCTATATAAGTTAATGAATTTTTATAATTTATGGCTCTTCTGCGAAGGGTGGCTCAGGGGAGGCAGAGGCCAGTCTGGGTACACAGGATAGCCAGAACTACACAGAGAAACCCTGTCGTGAAAAACAATACAAAATCAAAAACCAAAACAAAATAAAATAATTTATGACTTCTACAATTGAGAAGATAGTAATAGCTTAATATAAAAACAAAAACTCTCAAATCTTTCCTCAAAACGTATAAAAGGTGTCATGTTAGAGTGCTTGCATGCACTAAGCCCTGGGCTCAAGGCCTAAGACTACCACCAAAAAGAGAGAAAAGGCCACAGTTCTGTGCAAAAAGGCACAAATCAAAATCTAACCTAGTATAAGAAAAAAAAAAAAAAATCAATGGGTAGCAAGAGGTTTACTGTAACTCATTCAACTTTAAAAGACACAAGACAGCCCTTATTTGCTTTCCCACAATCTTGAAAGAAATCACATCAGCTCAGTTGAATGGCTAAGAGCTGTTAAAGGTTGAACATCCCCAGCATGAAAATGTAAAATTCAGACATGATAGACAAAATCTAGGATTTCTGGATCTTCATATTTTAAATTAGAGATGCTAAACAAGTAATGCTTATTTACTCACAGACTCTCCAATTCAGAAACTTCAAATTTTGAAACATTTCTGGTTTAAAGCATTTTAGATAAATACAAGCTATTGAATTTGTATTATTTCTATTAAAATGGTCTTGCATGGTAATTTTTTGTTTGCTTGTTTTTGTTTTCCAAGACAGTGTTTCTCTGTGTAGCATTGGCTGTCCTAGAACTCACTATGTAGACTAGGCTGGCCCAAACTCAGAGATCACCTGCATCTGCCTCCCAAGTACACTGGGATTAAAAGCATGCATCAACACAGCCAAGCCCTACTAATCTTTTGATTGGCATTTTTCTAAAATGTGTTTGACCGTCTCATTCTTTCTATCTTCATGCCACTTAATATCTCTAATTGTTTTTTTTTTAACTATTACATTTTAATTTATTCTGTGCGCCCCCATGTGCCACAGTATGACATGACATGCTATTAGAGGTCAGAGGACAACTTTTGGGAACTGCTTTTTGTCTTCTACCTTGTGGGTCCCTGGACTGACTGCCACCATGCCCAGCTTGCATTGTAACATTCTTTAAAGGCAAAAATTTCAAAATTCCTATGCCCAGAACCACCTTAATAGCATCTTCAAGTCATACTTCCTTCAGGCTGGAGATTGAGCTTCAAAAACATGCACTATTTCTGATGCCATTCATACCTCCTCAGTTTCTCCCGTTCTTCTCTCTCCCTCTCTTCTCTTCGTTTCAGACGTTCCTGGTTTCTTTTCTCCTGCTTCTCAGCTACAACTCTCTGTAAAATAATAATAATTTAAAAATCAGTTGTAAATTTATTGGGCAAATCTTTACCTTAAACTATATGTTTTCCCATATAATACAATTATATGGGAAACTATATGTTTTCCCATATAATACAATTAACATAACTTAAAATTTTGTCAGGTACAATTATTAGACTTCCAAGATGGCTTTCCATAATTGTGGAAAACATGTAAAACTTCACGTTTCAACATTACTTGTTTTTTTCCAAGCATGCTGAGCTCCAGCCCCACCCACAACATTCCTTATTGACATTTAAAAAAAAAAATCACATCTAAAGGATAGAGAAATGGTTCAGAGGTTAAGAGCACTGACTACTCCTCCAAAGGTTCCGAGTTCAATTCCCAACAACTACATGATGGCTCACAACCACCTATAAAAAGATCTGATGCCAAGCCGGGCAGTAGTGGCACATGGCTTTAGTCCCAGCACTCAGGAGGCAGAGGCAGGTAGATCTCTGTGAGTTCGAGGCCAGCCTGGTCTACAGAGTAAGTTCCAGGACAGGCTCCAAAGCTTTACAAAGGAACCCTGTCTGGAGAAAACCAAAAAAATAAAAGATCTGATGCCTTCTTCTGGAATGCAAGCAAACATAACAACTGTATACATAATAAATCATAAAAAAAAATTGCATCTACATGATCTTCCCTCTGTTTCTCACCATTATAATACCTTTTAAACAGAGTCTCAATACTGTTGAATCAGAAGAAACACTACTATTCAAAAACTAACTCTAATTACAGTAGTAGGCAGGCTAAGACAAGAACTTTCAGTAGTTCAAGACCAACCAGAACTACACAGCAAGACCTTGTCAATGAAATCAAAAGAAAACTGATAGAGTAAATAGAGTGAGCGATATTAATTTACACAATGTACCTTTAATTCTTCAAGTTTCTCTCTTATTTCAATAAATCCCAGGTGCAGTTTACCCCCAAAATGATCAGCAAGTCGCCTGTCATTATCATGAAGACCTAAATATGCAGAACAGACTTCACAGACTCGAAGTTTCTGCTGCTGGAAACTGGAAGCTGGCATAGAATTTCGATAAACTTCCTAAACAAAAGTGAGAAAAACAATGATCACACAAATGTCCTTAAAAGTTCTCTAAGAAAAATATACTATATATGCATACAAAATGTTGTTCTAATAACTCCTTTGAAAGAGAGCTCTATTGAAGGTCAAAGCTTCACCTATCCTTTACTCCCCCCATCAGCAAGACAATAGATGAATTGTTAATCTTCATCACAATTCTGATGACTTATTCCCAAACCTTACATGGTGTTCATCAATGAACAATACAGAGGTAAATTTATCAATCTACTATCCTCTTTTCCTTTACTAAGATAATTCTGTTTTCCACATATGTCTATATACATGAATGTGGACCCACATGTCAGTTATGTATTTATGTACACACAAGTATACACACACACACACACATATATGAATTTAAAAATATTATAAAGGTGGCGCACACCTTTAATCCCAGCACTCGGGAGGCAGAGCCAGGCAGATCTGTGAGTTCGAGGCCAGCGTGGTCTACAGAGCAAGATCCAGGACAGGCTCCAAAAGCTACAGAGAGAAACCCTGTGTGGGGATGGTGGTGTGTGGGGTCGGGGAGTGGATTACAAAGGGGATGGAGAGGTGGCTTAGTGGTTAAGAGCACTGGCTACTCTTCCAGAGGAACTGGGTTCTATGCTTAGCAGCTAAATGGCAGCTTAAAACTATCACAACTCCAAACCCAAGGTAAATGCATACTGCAGTGAAGGGGGAGGATATAAGCTCAGTGGTTGAGTGTTTGCCTTGTACTTAAATGAAGCCCCAGGTTCAACCCCAAGGGAAAGGAATTATGTGAAAATAACTAACATGCATTCAATGCAGTAGGCCTTTCTCTTTCTCCAGCTAATATTTTCTTGATGTCTTAGGGTCATCACTATGATATAGGTATTATATAGGTGCTGTAAGGAGCAATGACGAGTTTTTCCTTTTATCCTCCTCCTTCTCAATTTGTCTTCTTCCGGTACTAAATACTAACATTGAGACTACAAATATGCTAAAGAAGTTACTACAATTGCTTCTTTCTGCTCTGCTTCTCCACACTAGTATGAAGAACAGAAGTAGTAGAACAGAATAGAAAAAGAGAAAAAAAAGAGAAAAAGAATATGCATGTACTTAATGTGGGAACTCAAATTACTCAGGATCAGAGAATCTTAGCTTACTTTACCCAGCAGGGCTGCATAAAGAGATGATTTGGTCACGGGTGTGTTTACCAGGTGTTTGGAAGGGTCTACACCTGGCTGTACAGTGTGCTTTGATCTTGCAAGGGGGAAGTCTTTTGCCTCTCCCCTTGGCATTGTTATAAAAAGCCCTTTTCAATAAAGGACAAGGCTGTTGGTATTGATCCAGGCCCTCCCAAAGCTATCCCATGTTTCTTTCTTCTCGTCAGCTAGGTCTCTCTATCTGATATTTCCTCATTCCTCTCTCCTCCACCTAAGAACCCTTTAAAAGTGGGAGCTGGACTCCCACAACCCAATATCAGTTTGAATGATAGGGCTTCCTTTTTAATCTTGTCACAACAGATCCTGCCATCTTTTTCTTTATTTCAAGACAGGGTCTCAATAGATAGGTCGGTTTCGTTCTAAGAATAAAAATATTTTAAATTGAGGTTTAAAAACTGAAAAACAAAACAAAACAAAACAAAACAAAACAAAACCAAAAACTGCCCAGAGTTGAAAAGCTAAAGATCATCATGAAGCAGTCTAGATGTCATCAGTTAAGGCCAACAGAAACAATAGCAAAAGACTGCATATACCAAATACATCTGAATTTCTACATATGGGGGGGGGGGTAATACCAATCAAAACAGAATTTGTTTACATGATGTTACGACTTTTGGCTTCTGTCATAACATTAGAATGAGAGAAGGCCCCTAAGAAATTAGCAGATTTATATTGTTACGGTAAGTAAAACTGATGAGGAAAAGGGTAGGTAGCACAGTGTATATAGGTGGGTTTTTTTAATGTGGGTAATTGGTTTAATGACATTTATGAGTTATAAATTTCAATATAGCTTTGACACCAATTTTCTAAAACCACTTTACAACAGAACCCAACATTAAAACAGCTAGTACTTAAATATTCCTAAATTGATTTAAATTTTCTTTAATAAAATTTTGAATATTTTCCAGTTAAATATATATTTACCACTATTAAGAACTTATCTCTTGCTGGGTGACAGTGGTGCACGCCTTTAATCTCAGCACTAGGGAGCCAAGTGGATCTCTGTGAGTTTGAGGCCAGCCTGGGCTACAGAGTGAGTTCCTGGACTGGAACCAAAACTACACACAGAGAAACCCTGTCTCAAAAAAAAAAAAAAAAAAAGAAAGAAAGAAAGAAAGAACTTATCTCTTTCCAAGACAGTTGTGTCTCAAAACAGAACAAAAAAAAAAAAGGAAAGGGAATTTTACCTCTGCTTCTCTTTTCTTTGCCCGTGCTTTCTCTACTTCATCCATTACTTTTTGAGATTCTTCCACATTTCCTTCAGCTCCTAGTTGTTCCACTTTGGCCAACAATTTACCTATTTCTTCATTTAACTCATGAACACGTTCTGCCTAGGAAAACAAAAGAGAAGATCATGAATGAAAAGCTAAAAAGATGACTCAGCAGTTAAGACCACTGGCTGCTCTTCTAGAGAACCTGGATTCAATTCCCAACACCCACATTGTAGTTAAAAACCATGTGTAACACCAGTTCCAGGAAAGCCAATGCCCTATTCTGGCCTCCACAGGTACCAGGCCCGTGTATAGTGCACAGACATACATGCAGGCAAAACATGCATATACATATAAAAAAAAATCAAAAGGAGCATAACAATGTATTTCAGAAACTCATAAAAGTCCCAATGAAGATCCATTTATGAAGCACGACAAGTCTCGCTACAGTCTAGGCTGGACTCCATTCCTAATCCTCCTTCTTGTGCCCAAGTACAAGTATACATCACCACACTCAGAAATGAAAGTTTAACTTAATAGAAACATAAAATCTTAACAAAGTAGTATTCGAATAATATTTACTTCTTAAAGTGTCCCCAATGCAAGACATTCCTTTTCTCAAGGGTTCTAACTCTTTTATGACTATTCTTTCATAAATGTGTTTTCTTTCAATTATCACTGAAAGATTGTATTAATAGCCAAAGATCAATTTTCCTGCATCTGCCCCCTCAAAATTGTACTTTGACTCTAAACTTATGCACACATTTCCTTTGATTATGGCAATGGAGGAGAAGCTTGTCCTAATAAACAGCTTGAAAAACATTGCATAACTGTGTATGACGCTTCTGTCTCTCTTCAACCACTAAAAACATTATTAGCCTAGCCCTCAAGGAATGGCTCAGTAATCTCTAAGGTGGCAGCAGCAGTTCTATATGCAAAATAAAAGCCTCAGTAACCCATTTAAAAAAAAAAAGAAAAGAAAAAAAACATGACTAGCCTAGCCCTCAAAGAATGGCTCAGTAGCCTCCAGCTGACTATAAAACATGTGCCAGGACATCCCTGCTGACACAAGAGTACTGTGCAATCTACCTGATCTATTACATGCAGTGACATGAGTCACTGAATTTGAGGTCATTAGCTTACTTCTTCTGCAGTGATTGATGACCAATGTAATAGGGCACAACCAATACAGGTCTACAGAACCTAATCACTTGTAGATGGCTTAACCATGATACATGATCCCTTATATCAGTGGTTCTCAACCCTCCTAATGCTGCCTGTCACCCTTTAATACAGTTCCTCATATTGTGGTGACTCCCAAATGTAAAAGTATTTTCATTGCTACTTCAGTACCTTAAACTATAGTGGTAGCTACGCAAGCTTATGTATGTTAAAAGCAAAAGAATCAGGGACCAAAGAGATAGTTCAGTGGTTAAGAGCACTTGCTACACTTATACAGGACCCAGATTCAGTACCTTGCATCCCTATCATGGGGTCCACAACTGTAACTCCAGTTTCAGGGTTCTAATTCACTCACTTAGAATGACATGGGTACCAGGTATGCACATGTTGTACACACATAACCAAAAGCAATAAACACTCACACACATAAAAATAAGTCTTTAAAAGGGGGGAAAAAAAGACAAGCAGTGGTAGCACATGCCTTTAATCCAAACACTTGGGAGGCAAAGGCAGGGGTTATCTGGAGTTCAAGATAAACTCACAGATAAACTAAAACTAAATAAAGGTGCTATGCATATATTTATTATATGCAAACGAATGCATGCATGACTGGCAAATTCTGAATAAAATATAATTATCAATATTACTTTGTTATACTAGTTTTTAACATTTGAGTAGGTAAAAAATAATCCATAGAATTCTCTACTTACGTTTACAATCTAATTATTGAAAAATAAAAAAGCTGGAATGAGCCAGGCATGGTGGCATATGCTTTTTATTATTATTAATCCTAGCACTCAGAGGCAGAAGCAAGTAGATTTCTGTGAATTCAAGACCAGCCTGGCCCTATACAGTAAGTTCTAAGCCAGCAAGAGGCTACACAGTGAGACCATGACTCAAAAACACCAAAAAGGGGGGGGGGGGGGGGAATTGGAGTGAATAAAATGGGTTACAAACATACTTTATAGTCCTAGCACTCATGAGGCAAGAGGCCGAAGTAGGCAGGTCTCTGTGAATTCAAAGCTGGTCTACAGAGTGAGCTCCAGAACTGCCAAGGCTACAAAGACAGACCCTATCTCAAACAGTAACAACAAAAACAAAATAAAACAAAAAACTTACGTTTTGAACTAATGAAATGACTAAAATTCTTACCTTTGCTGCCACTTCAGCACTTATCTCCTCTTGAGTTTCTGCTAATCTTTTCTTAGACACTTCTGTTCTTCGATCACAATCTGCAATGAATGACTGCAGATGATCCATGGCCTGGAAAATTTAATATAAAACAATTACTGACACAAAGTCAATGTATCCAGAAATGTCTTCACTAAACACTATATTCTGGGTTAGGGGATGAAGCCCTAAGTATAGAAATGCTTTCCTACTATGTAGGAAGCACCGGGTTCAATCTGCTCTACTCCTCCCTGCGGCTCACCCCTAAAACAAGAAAAAGACAAAGCTGAGGAATTGTTAGTGACAGAACACTTGCCTAGCATGTGTGAGGGCCTGGTTTTCAAGTAATTATAAAAAAAAAAAATTAATTAAAAGAAGTCCAGAGGAAAGAATCTTTAAAAACTTCAAAACAATAATTTTAAAAATTTTCATTCTTAAAAATGTTATCATAGAGCGGGGGTGGCGCATGCCTTTAATCCCATCAGTAGGGAGGCAGAGGCAGGCGGATCTCTAGGAGGCCAGCCTGGTCTACAGAAAGAGTTGTAAGACCACCAGTACTACACAGAGAAACCTTGGTTCCTAGTATCCACACGTGGCTCACAACTATCTGTAACAGCAATGCTAGATTATGATATTGTTTTCTAGCCTCAATGGATACCAGGTATGTGCCTTATAAATTCACACACACACACACACACACACACACACACACACACACACACACACACACACACACTCTATTCAAACATATAAAATAAATCAAAAAATTAAAAATGAATAGCAGAAGAAACCATAGATGAGAACTATTTTCAGGTCAAAATAGAAAAGATCTTGCAAACTTAAAATAGGTATTATAAACACTGATTAGAGAGTATAACTAAAAATACTATCTAAAGGCAAAAGTCACCTGAAGAAAAATAAAATAGAAAAGTATATTTATAAGCATGCTTGAGGGAAAGGACCAATTTTCATAATTTTTAAGAAGTTAATATGGGAGCTAGACAGAGCTCAGAGGTTTAGAGCACTGACAGCTCTTCCAGAGGTACTGAGTTCAATTCCCAGCAACCACATGGTGGCTCACAACCATCTGCAATGAGATCTGATACACTCTTCTGGCATACTGGCATACATGCTGGCAGAACATTACATAATAAATAAATAAATCTTTTTTTAAAAAAAAAGTTAATATAAGTCAACTAGAAAACTGATAACACTCAAGTTTAGTCAACTCAGAACAGCTGCCATTATACATGATCTTAAATACATTCAGAGCATTCACACTCACTTCACCCATAAAAATGCAAATTGAAACTCCATTCATATTCTACATTTAGTTTATCAACAGCGACTAAAAATGTCTTGATAACACCATGTAGCCCACAGTAGGAAAGTCCAATGTATTGCTTAGAAATAGTAAAACTTTCAAAAAGAGCAATTAAGCATTATCTGTAAAAATTACCTCTTGGTTCAGCTACTTTTCACCAATAATGCAGAAAGACTGAAAATAACCTCAATATCCAACCACAATGTTCAACAGTTCTATTGTACCTTATGGCCAGACAGTATTCAAGTATTTTTATACATAATTTTCATTTCCATAAGCAAAAGTTCTTGGATGGTCAAGAGAATCAGAAGGGCCTATATACTGCTATCTTCAACTAAATAAAATTACCTAATTTCACTGATAAAGAGCACCATTAGACTTTTATTGATCATTATGTCTTATGTACATCTATTTCATAAAAATGCAAAGTTTAAAAGATGGTGTATTCTTTAAAACATTTTGTATAATTTAATTTATATCTATTTTTTAAGCTATTTATTTCATATGAATGCTTTGCCTACATATGTATTTATATGTACCATGTGTATGCAATGTGCCTGCAAACATCAGAAAGAGGGCATAATACCTCCAGAACTGGAATTATGCTTTGTGAGCAAAAATGTGAGTGATAGGAGTTGTACTTGGGTTCTCTGCAAAAACAAGTGCTCTTAACCACTGAGCCATCTCTTCAGTCTCAAGTTTCTCTATTTTTATAGAAGAAATGCTTCTATATAAAGGACAATATTAAATCACATTTGTAACTCTGATACCTAAACAGTATTTTCTATTTCTTTTACTATTTTACATTAAAAACATGGACCTGAGGCTGTAGGGGTAGCCTCGCAATATACAGTGCTTTCCTACTAAGAATAAGGCCCTGTATTTCATCCTGAACTAGAGAGATCTAGCTAGTGATCTATTAATACAGTAGAAGTATCTATTAATGGAAAAATTCAAGAATTTTTTTTTTCCGAGACTTTAAATACAACAAAAATGGGTGGCTTACATTTGTTGAAACTGCTACTTTCTTTTCTTTTTTTAAAGATTTATTTATTTATTATGTATACAGCATGTATACCTGAAGGCCAGAAGAGGGCACCAGATCTCGTTACAGATGGTTGCAAGCCACCATGTGGTTGCTGGGGATTGAACGCAGGACCTCTGGAAGAACAGTCACTGCTCTTAACCTCTGAGCCATCTCTCCAGCCCTGAAACTGCTATTTTCTTAATCACTTTTACTTCTGTTGGGAAAAATAAGCTGATTTTTTTTTTTTTCAACAGAATCTTTTTTATCTAGGTGAGTAGCACTTGGAAGGCAGAAGCAAGTTAGATCTCTGTAAATCTGAGGCCTGTCTGGAGTTCCAGAACATCCAGAGCTATAAAAGACCCTGTCTCAAAAATATGATTTTTTTTATTTAATAAAACAAAAACAAACCTCTTATTCATTTTCATTAATATTCAATCTCTTATATATTGAAAATTGGGAGTCAGGGCTAGGTCAGTAGTAAAGTGTTTGTCTACTAAGTTTAAGGCCATAGCTTTTAATACTTAGTATTACACACCGAGAGGAATGTATATTATCTCATCCACATATTAATCATCATAGAATCACAAAGATACCTTCCTAAGTCTTTCTTCCTAAGAGACATTAATTCATGTTCAAAATATTTTTCCTACAATGTAACATGAAAGCAAAAATCACATACATCAAGTTCAAAGAAAAAGTCCTGTTCTTTGGATGCAATTTCATAATCTGCTCTTAAAGCCAGGTCATGGACTTTCAGGCATTCTCCAAGATCCATTCTCTAGGAAAGAAAAGAAGACATTACACTGAAAATATACATAATAAAAATTCATCAATATAACAGTTCTCTTCAGAATATGTGTTAAGTCATATATAGTACACTTCTTCATTTAATGGACCTTCAAAATATAAATCAGACAATTAGGGCTGAGGAGTTAATTTGGTTGCTGAGTGTGTTTATCGGGTGTGTACAAAGTCCCGGGTTCAATCCCTTAGCTCTCCACAAACTGGATGTAGTGGTACAGACCTGTAATACAAGGACTCTGTAGATAGAGGCAGGAGGATTAGAAGTTCAAGGCCACCAGACACACGTACATAGCAAGTTCAAGATCAGCCTGAGCTCATACATGAGACCATCTTGCAGAAAAAAAACAACCACCACCACCACCCCGCCAAAAAAGGCTATGAAAAACAACTACAAGTTTTAATAAATTAGTAATACTACCAATACACTACATAGGAGGTTTTTTGGAACGAGATAGCCAGAAGAAGACCACTTGCTATGGTGCATATGTGGAGGGTAGAGAATAACATGTGGGAAATAGTTCCGTCCTTCCATCAATCCTGGGGATTGAACTCAAATTGAAATGAGCCATCTCGCCAGCCCAGAAAAATGTTTCTAAATGAGAATGCATTTAAACTGGACCTACAGAATGAGAAGCAATTGCTGGGTATTACAGCAAGTACTTGTAATCCTAGTATCTCAAGAGTCTCAGGGTTAGATGGGCGGTGGTGGCGCACACCTTTGATCCCAGCACTAGGGAGGCAGACGCAGGCGGAACTCTGTGAGTTCTGGTCTACAGAGCAAGTTCCAGGACAAGCTCCAAAGCTACACAAAGAAACCCTTGTCTCAAAAAGCGACGGCCCCCTCCCCAAAAAGTCTCAGGGTGGGGCTGGAGAGATGGCACAGTGGGAGTGAGAACACCAGCTGCTCTTCCACAGGACTTGCATTCCATTTCCAGCACCTACATGGCAGCTAACAATCATCTGCAACTGCAGTTCCAGGGGATTTGACATCCTTTTCTGGCTTCTTGGGCACCAGGCATGCAAACATGCAGACCAACTATTCATCAAATAAAAATGAAACTTAAAAATAAAAGTCTCAAGCTGGATTATCTCATCACAAACAAATGTTCAATTAAGTAGATAGACAGAAAAAATAAGGTAAGGGAAGGAGGAAGGAAAGAGGGGATGAGGGGACAGAACTGTAGTACTATTACAACCGCACATAGTGGGACATTCCTGCAATTTCCTACAATCATAGCATTTGAAATGCTGAGATAGGAAGCTTGCAAGTTTGAGGCCAGTAATCAGTCAGTGTTTGACCCACACTACCACCAAAAGCAAAAAAAAAAAACAGCTAACAAAACAAAATCCCATATAAAACAGCTAATATTACTCAGTCATAGGAAGTTCCTACAGGGAACAGTGTTACAGTATCTACTGCACCAGTCTGACCACCAGTCTTAGTTTTATATACAGAATCTAAAATGACTCAGCCAATCATGCTTTTTATTTTTGCCAATAACCTCTATATGTATGAAACACAGTCATGAACAATCATTTTGCATAATATCCCAAACTAAAGACAGTACATTTAGCAGATCAAGGCTTTGAAGGATTTTTTAAAAAGATTTAAAAGGCTATATATAGAGTGGGTAAAATTTAAATAAATATGAAGTCACACAGTATATTTACAAAAACAAATAATTATGTATGAACAGAGAATTAGAGAAATTTTAAAACTAGTCAAAAGAAAGTATCATGGGCCAGGTGTGGTGGAACAGGCCTTTATCCCCATGGCTTGGGAGGAGAGGCAAGCAGATCTTTGTGCATTTGAACCTGACCTACATAGTGAGTTCCAGGGCTACACAGAAGAGACTGTCTCAAAAAGAGCCACACAGAGGATGCTTGTAATCCTAGGACTTGGAAGCTGAGGCAGGATGATCAAGTTCAAGGTTTCTTAAACTACATTTTTAAAAAAAAACTGCCTTAAAAAATTAAGCTAAAAGGCTAGAAAAATGGCTCAGCTGTTTAGAACACTCGCTCCTTTTCCCAGTTCAGTTCCTAGCATCCATGTCAGACAGCTCACAGCAGCCTATAATTCTAGCTCCAAAGGATATGACACCTCCACAGGCACCTGCATAAACTTGACATACAAAGATATACACATACCCTAAAATCAATCAATCAATCAATGAGGATGCATGTTTTACAGTATGGCATGACAGTAAATCTAAGTGATCTACAACTAATTTTAAAACTGAACCTCAATTTTAACAAATCTATTTTTGTTTTTAATGAGAAGTTCTTTATTTGATAATTAACTTTACATCTTGATTTTTCTCTTCTGATTGCCTCTTTATCTGGCTTCTCTGCATGTTTTAGTCTTAAAATACATGGTCTCAATCGAAATGTGCTTCTTAGGTCAGGATTTGCTCTAAAGTAAATTTTTAAACATTAGTTTGTGTGCGCACAGTGTGCGGTAAAGGGGTGTCACAGGATGCCCATGGAGGCCAAAGAACAACCATGTGTAGTCTGCTCCCTCCCTCGACATTCACAGGGTCCTGAGGATGGGACTCTAGCTGCCAAACTTGCACAGCAAGTGCTTTTACTGATAGCCATCTTTGCCAGACCAGGGTTTGTTTTAAAGCCAGCCTTCTGGAATTGGGGGTTTAGCTCAGTGGTACAACATTTACTTAACAAATGCAAGGCCCTGAGTTTAGTACTCAGTCTAAAACAAATATAACCCCAAAACAACAACAAAAACATAAGGCAACTAAAACTAGTCTTAATGAGGTATACCCCAACCCAGTATCATCAGTGTCAACCTCATCTCTCCAGAGACTTAGCAGAACAACAGGTATTATAAGACAGTTTCTCTGAATTCTAGAAACCAGTCATCTGTTTTCTCTCCCCATACAACCATGACTAAATATCTGCTTTGACATGGTATCAGGCATGGCATGAAAAAAGCAAACAAGCCCAAAAGGAAACTCCCAACTACCTGAAATTGTAAAAAAAAGTCAATCCAAGAGAAATCATACATTAACAATTTTCATGATTCTAGTCTCCTAACTAGTAAGAAGCCACTACAGAGGAAACCTCAATAGAAACACAAGGAATATGAAACAATTCTCCAGAGCCTCTGTTCCTCTTAAAATCCATCCTGAGACCACACTTAATGGAGCACTACTGCTTCCAATATCAAGTGATCTAACATTGGCTGCTGCTGTTGGTACTTTTCTTTATAAAGTTAATGAAACAAAATAAAAGGTTTGGTTTACTTCTTTCAAATGACTATTATAAGGAAGAGTTTCTTTTAAAAATAACGAATAATTTACTTCTTCCTTAAATTTTCCACAAGTTTATTCTAGGTATTGTAATTAACAGACATTTAGGTTCTAAGTGGCAAAAATTCAGCTCTACATTTTCTCCATTTCAAATTCATTTCTCCAAGAAGTTCGACCAAATGTCTGATCCTAATAAGGCCTCTTCTACAACATTCTACAGATTTTTGTTTAACAAAGTAGATTCTGTTAAGTGATTTTAATTTCTTAGTTTCTGAGAAAAAATGTTATCGTTTGAAATGGAATCTATAAGCTTCCTAAAAATGGTCTATTTCTGTTTTTCTCTCTATAGACCGTGTTTTACACTACCCATGTTGCCCAAATCATGACTATTAAATAAACTTGGTTTAAATTAAGCAATTCCAAGAACTTAAGAAATGAAACATGCATAAAAGTACATGAACATAAGTTTTAACAATGTCATTTTCTTGTTTAAAAAACTGAAATATTGATCGCAGTCCTTGGGGGAGGCTTTGCCCTGGAGGAGGTGGGAGTGGGGGGTGGGTTGGGGGTAAGGGGAGGGGGTGGGAGGGGGGAGAATAGGGGAACCCGTGGCTGATATGTAGAATTGAATGGTATTGTAAAATAAAATAAAATAAATAAATAAAACAAATAATAATAAAAAAATGAAATATTTTAAGATCCTCTCTGGTGGGTGGTGGTGGCTCATGCCTTTAATCCCAGCACCTGGGAGGCGGAGGCAGGCAGATCTCTGAGTTCAAGGCCAGCCTGGTCTATGAGTTCCAGGACAGCCAGGTCTACACAGAGAAACCCTGTCTAGAAAAATAAAACAAACAAAATTTTAAGTGCCGCTCTACAGGAGTTGACAGAACATGTAACCATTAAAATCCATGATCTGGGACTAGAGAGGTGGCTGGGAGGTTAAGAGAACTGGTAGCTCTTTCAGGACCCAGGTTCAATTCCCAGGACCCACATGGTAGCTTACAACAGTCTGTATATTACTCCAGTTCCAGGGGATACCAATACCCTCTGCTGGCTTCCAAGAGCACCAATCACAAAGGCATATAGGCAAAACACCCATATACATAAAATAAAATTTAGGAATAGTAAATAAAAAAAAAATCAAAACCCATGTTCCTTCCAATGGGCCTAGTGATCCAACCCTATAAAGCCAGCATTAAGGAGACTGAGACAGGAAGATAAAGGAGGTCAGCCCAGGCTACAGGCTGATACCATCTCTAAAAATTACACTCTTGCTAGGTGTGGTGGCACACACATGTAATTGAAGCATTTGGGAGGCAGAGGCAGGTGGATCTCTGAGTTCCAGGCCAGCCTGGCTCTAGGGTTCCAGAGCCAGGGCTATGCAGAGAAACCATCTTGAAAAAAATCAAAACAAAACACTCCTGTAGCAAATGCTTCAGAAAAAATACACTCCCAACACAAATTTTAAATTTCACACATCCTTGACAGGTGGGGAAAGAGAGCTAGCAAAAAGACATATAATATCTTCCTCATGTATGTGTGATTTAGAGATACACTACTGAACTAGTAATATGATGGGCATGATGACATGTAGTACAAAGCCAGCCTGGCTACACAACTTTAAGGCAAGCAAGCACTGGCTGGGTGAAAACTGGTCAGGAAAGAGTGGGTGGTGGAGTGGTAGGCACATTACTAAGAGATTTATTTGAACTCTTTGGTGTAGTTTTTTTTTTTTTTTTTAAGTTTAGAAAAAAAGTTTCTCTGTGTAGCCCTGGCTATCCTCAAACTCAGAGTAGTGTAATATTAATGAATATATATACCACTGATACAAACTAGACACAGTAACAAATCTGCTGTGGAACAATCTGTACACCGTAAATATGTATTGCTCTCATTGTTAATAAAAAGCTGATTGGCTGATAGCCAGGCAGGAAGAATAGGTGGGATGACCAAACTAAGGACGCTGGCAAGAGGAAGAAGGGCGGAGTCAGAGGAGACGCAAGACAGACACACAAATGGGATAGTTGGACACACAAATGGGATAGTTAAAAGCCAGGAACCACCTTTAATCCCAGCACTCGGGAGGCAGAGGCAGGTGGATCTCTCTGAGTTCAAGGCCAGCCTGGGCTACCAAGCAAGTTCCAGGAAAGCTGCAAAGCTACACAGAGAAACCTAGTCTCGTAAAAAACAAAAAACAAAACCCAGGGTTGGGGATTTAGCTCAGTGGTAGAGCGCTTGCCTAGCAAGTGCAAGGCCCTGGGATCGGTTCTCAGCTCCAACGGCAAAAAAAAAAAAAAAAAAAAAAAAAAAAAAAAAAAAAAAAAAAAAAAAAAACAAAGAAAAGAAAAGAAAAAAAGGGCAGGAACCTCAGGATAGCGCATAGATTAATAGAAAAGAGTTAGGTTGTAAGGTGGTTAGTAACAAGCCTGAGCTATTGGCTGAGCATTTATAATTTACATTAATTTTCCAAGTCAGTTATTTGGGAAGCAGCTGCTGGCTATTTGGGAGCAGGCAATCATGACAGGAAAACTTCACCTACGCAGATCCAATTATAATTACAGATATACACAAAAATATGTAAGGATCTAACTGTCATATTGCACACCAAAACTAAAAACAAATAAAACAATAAATTATTGATACTGATATACTAGTAATCAGTGGATAAAAATATAAAATTATGCCAAGTGGTGGTGGCAACACACCTTTAATTCCAGCACTCAGGAAGCAAAGGCAGGCAATCTCTGTGAGTTGAAGGCCAACCTAGTCTACAGATTGAGTTCCAACACAGCCAGGGCTGCACAGAGAAATCCTATCTCAAAAAACAAGTATATGTCTGTGTCTATATATCTCAACGATGGATGGACAGACGGACAAACGAACAAACAGACAGACATGAGCTTGGCATAGTGGCACCCATCTTTAATCCCAGCACTGGGGAGCCAGAGGCAGAAAGATCCCTGTGAGTTCAGAGTCAGCCTGGTTTATACATAGTGAGTTCCAGGGCATTCAAAACTACATAAGAGACTCTGTCTCAAAAAATAAATTTAAAAATATATTATACATAGTTTTTATAAACGTAAGGGAACTAACTATATGGAAACCTGTCAACAACACGTCAAAACAATTTAAACAATAAAATGCTGTTTCTCAAAACACAACTTGTAAATGGAGAAAAAACTTGGACATTATATAAAAATATACTGGGCAATGAACCAATTCCAAATAAAAAAATCCCCATTATCAAGTTCCTGATCCTAAAAAAATTCATTTAATTTCTCTTTCTTTTCTCAAGTATGTCCAGATTTTATGTGGACTAAATAAGATGTTTATGAAAGAACTTTGAAGCTATCAATGTAGTTACTTGTGTATACTGACCAAACTGAGATGATAAATTCAATGGAGACAGTTTTGATCACTGTTAATATTCCTAAGGTCTGTAATGGACCACTACTTAAATGGTGCTCAATATCTTACTATTCAGTACTAAGTGTTGATGAATAAAGTTTCTAGTGCTTCATTTTTCAAAGTAACTCATAAAATGTTATTTCTATCAAGTATGAGTATGTATGAGGTATGTTTCCAGGAAAAGTAAAGATAATTTACACAGGCAAAAAGAGTAACAGGCAATAGTTCAAGTATATGTTTTGAAAGGAAAATAAATTATATCCTATTTGGAGAACAGAGAATGATACAACTAGAACCAAATGACTTCTAGGAGAAGATTGTGGGAAATGGTAAAATGGTTTGTTACCTCTGACTAGAGCATGAATAATTCTAAAAATTAATAAAATGCCAACTTTACTCTGTAGAGAAATAAGAATGCATGATTACTTGGAGAGAAATAAGACATGATAAAAAATCTGTTTTAAAAACATGATTAAAAAAATTAACATTAACACAAGTAGGATGGGTTGAGAAGCACAACCTAGAATAAACACAATAGTCACTGGTTATTGCAGCGCTTGCTAGTAGAATTTGCTGAAGGAGGCTGAGACAGGAGGATGACAAGTTTGAGGCCAGCCTGGGCTACACATGGGCTGGAGGGTTGGCTCAATGGTTAAGAGCACTTGTTTTGCAAAGGGCACAAATTCAATTTCCAGTACCCACATAGAAGCCCACCTTGCTGGGCATCAGGCATGTATATGGTGTAAAGTACTCATACACACAATAATAAAATAAATCTAAATAAATAAAAGTAATATAATTATAAATTATAAAAGGAGAATGGAGGCACCCCAGTGCTGAAGTAAAAGCAGATGGTAGCACACACTTACAATCTTAGTTGGTTTTTTGTTTGTTTGTTTTTTCCCAGACAGGGTCTCTCTGTAGCCAGTACTAGCTGTTCTAGAACCAGCTCTGTAGACCAGGCTGGCCTCAAACTCACAGAGATCCTCCTATTTCTGCCTCTGCAGTGCTGGCATTGGGCCACCACTGCCTGGCTAATCTTCACACTGCTTATTAACTTAAAATAATTCTACCTGTCTTTCTATCTTTTCCTCCACTGTTCTAAAAATCTCCAAAGGAAGAATGAAAGACACTAAGTAATTCAGGTAAAGTACAAGCATAACAAGTCATTTGAAAGTAGATGACAACGGGCAGGACAAAGTGAAACCAAGACAAAACACAGACAACGCACTACAGGCTTACCATGCACAGCTTCCCATCTACCACTCTGCTAGATAAATACCATTTTCTACAGCAAAAACCACAAAAATCTTGCCCCTTGAATTTTGAACCTTCAGTCCCTTCCTTTGTTATATTTGTAAAATGATTTGCCATCCAAATTCAATGCTTGCTTCAAAACTCATCTTAAGAATAAGAGAAAGCCTAATATGAAATGAAAAGAGCAGACAAGAGCCTTGAAATAACAAGACATGGGTCTGAATTTCACTTATATCACTACTGCTTCAAGATTTTGCCTTACTAATTCCAATCCTAACACTCAAAATTGACATTTTTTATCTTTCCTTAAAGGGTATTTTTGCCGGGTGGTGGTGGCACACATCTTTAATCCCAGCACTCGGGAGGCAGAGTCAGGCGGATCTCTGTGAGTTCAAGGCCAGCCTGGTCTCCAAAGCAAGTTCCAGGAAAGGCGCAAAGCTACACAGAAAAAACCCTGTCTTGAAACACCCCCGCCCCCCAAAAAAAGGGGCATTTTTATTTGACAATTTTATCCATGCATGCAACATGTGGGAGCCCACAATGACTCCATTTTGAATCTGGAGTCCATCTTGACATACAGGTCAAGAGTTTGAGCTAGTTTGCGCCTTCATTTTTCAAAGTCATGAGAATGCTTTGATTAAGCCCATGGGGAAAAACATGCTATCTAGCTAAATGTGCAATTTTAGGCTGATGCTTATAAGAGGTACATTGTGGAAGATTATGAAACTGCTTGTTTGATTCAAGGACAGAATAGGGATATGGTTTTCTTAAGATAATTTTTGCTGGGGTTGGGGATTTAGCTCAGTGGTGGAGCAAGCACAAGGCCCTGGGTTTTGCCTATGCTGTATGAATGTCAACATTGTTCTGCTTCTGCCTTTTAGTTTGTATATAAGCAGGCTGAGAAATAAACTTGCTGCTTTAGTAATGATGGACAGCCCCCCCAACTCTGTCCTTTCTCCTTTCTTTTTCTTTAGTCTTCACAGCCCTCCCTACTCAGGTATCCTAGTTGACTCAATGAAAGGTTCCAACAGCAATGTATCTTGATCACATCCAACCCCAATTCTCCCTTCTACCCCACCCATATTTCCTAAAACTTCCCTTCCCATGTTCCCACTGAATCCAATTAGTACAGCCTACATGTACATGGGTATGGAGTCATCCTTCTAAGCAAGGGTAACTTAGCAACAAATTAACAATTTTAAACTTGAGTATTTGTAAAGGGGAACATAAAAAGCAGTCCTACTTTTCTACCCCTTACTAATTTACTTTATAGATATGTCTGCAAGACAGGATCTCACTGGACAAACTCAAAAATCCTCGTCTCCCAAGTGCTGGCAATACAGGCAAGGCAGTACCACCATGCTCAGATCTTAGCATTTTATCTTTTAAATACTGTTTGTTTTGAGACAAGGTCTCTCTACATAGCCCTGGCTGTCCTGGAACTGTGTAGACCAGGCTGGCCTTGAACTCAGAGACCTGCCCTCCTCTGCTTCCCACGTGATAGAATTAAATTTTTTTTATTTTAAGACTGTATCTTGTTATTGTTTTGTATCTAACCCTAGAAATGCAAAGACAGCTTGAAAAGACTAAAAGAATCATCTTGCCTCTAAAAAATTAATCTGATTGGAAAAAGAGAAAACATATAAATAAAAGTGCCTATTCTTTAGTACAGAGAGCAGGTATATTATAGTGGGATTCAGAAGCTAAACTACTATGCTAAATCATGTATGATAAGCTTGACAAGTTACAAATTCAGAGACAATGGCTGTTCCAGGTAGAGAGAAAAAAGAGATGCATAAATGAGAAACATGCGGGGACTTAGCTCAGTGGTAGAGCGCTCGCCTAGCAAAGTACAAGGCCCTGGGTTCGATCCTCAGCTCCAAAAAAAACAACAAAAAAAAACCCACTTTATCAATAAAGTACTAAAAAAAAATGCATGAGAAACATGCAATGAAAAAAAAATGGCAAAAATAAGACCACTGATTTATTCAGGTGAAAGGTAAGGAGAGCTGAGGATTCGTTTTTTACTATATACAGCACATGAAAAAGCCCATGTTTTTAATGTAGAAATAATATATTGCACGAGGTGTGGTGGCACAAAACTGTAATCCCAGCACTGAAGAGGCAAGAGAACTGATACAACTTACAAACTGGCCTGTTTTGCATATCAAGTCCTAAGCCAGGCAGGGCTACACAGTGAGTCCATCTATACAAATTATATACAAAACAACAAACTATATTATTAATAATAAAATTTTGAACATTTAAACTATACATTTACATTCTTTTATATTTAGGACTTTAGAGATCCTTCCCCACCACCACACACACACACTTTTTTGTTTGTTTTGAAAAACAAGATTTCATGGAGCCCAGGCCAAGTTAGAACTAACGATCCTCCTGTCCCAACCTTGGGAGTATTGGAATCATTAGCATCTATCACTATGCATGGCTACAGATAACATTTCTAAAATAAAATACCTAACCTGGATCAATCCTTACCCCTCAATTTTTCCTCTACTCATCCAGTATTACTTAAATTTCATTACACCAACATTATTAAAATGAACATAATAAAAGAGTTTAAAAATCCATCTCAATTTGCAAGCTTTACAAATTACACATTCAAATTAATTTATATGTGTATGTGTGTGTGTATTTTGCCTAAACACCAAAAAAGATTCTCAGAAGATACTATATAATCAAGAGGAAAAAAAAAATTGAAGCCCAGTTTCCTCATGTAGTCCTAGATGGCCTGGAATTTGGTATGTTACCCAGGCTGGCGCCAAACCTGCAATTTTCTGAAATACTAGAATTACAGGAATAGAGGACTGGATGATTGATCAGTGGTTAAATGTACTTGATGCTCTTCCAAAATAAAAAATTGAGTTCCCAGAACCCATATCAGGTAGCTCCCAACCATTTGCAACTCCAACTCCAGGGGATCTGATGACTCTCACCTCAAGCACACGCACTTATATGCACATGCCTACTTACGAGACACAGACAGACGGACAGGACAGACACACGCGCACACACACAAACACACAGTTTAAAATAAATCCTAAAAAAAAAAAAATGGCCGGGCGTGGTGGCGCACGCCTTTAATCCCAGCACTTGGGAGGCAGAGGCAGGCGGATCTCTGTGAGTTCGAGGCCAGCCTGGACTACCAAGTGAGCTCCAGGAAAGGCGCAAAGCTACACAGAGAAACCCTGTCTCGAAAAAAAAAAAAAAAAAAAAAAATGACTGTGCTACTATATCCACTCAAAAGGCTGCAATTCTATATAGGTCAAACACACTAAGTGCCTTTAAAAGTTATATTTTCTTTAAAAAAATTGTTATGGGATAGGTCGTGCAAATGCTGTCTGCCTATCTGTCTATAACCAAATGTACAGTGCCTCCAGGGAGCAGGTGTTGGATCTCCTGGGATTGGAGTTAGAGGGTTGTGAGCTGTCATGTGGGTCCTGGGGATTGAACCCAGGCCCTCTAGAAGCACAACCAATGCTCTTAACCACTGAGCCATCACACCAGCCCCTTCAAGATATCTCAGTTTGGCCGGATGGGTCAGACCAGTCATCTCAACTGCTCAAAGATTGAAGAAAGGATTTTAAGAACAAGGCCTGTCTGGACAACGGGTTAAGTTTAAGGGCAAGCCAGTAAGATCTTTTGTCAAAAAAGAAAGAAAGAAAAATGCATGAAGAGGGCTAGACATGCAGCTCTGTACAGACAGCTTTTTTCCTACATTCTCCCATAAGGCCCAAGATTCAATTCCAGTAAACATCCACTCAGGCCCAAAGTTCCCTTAATGAACAGGAATCCAAGTTTTGACAGGATTTCACTGGGCTGGGAGTGGTGGTAAATAACTTTAATTCCAACACATGGGAAGCAGAGGCAGGTGGGATCTCTGTGACTTTAAGACCAGTCTGGTCTACATAGTAAGACCACCTTTCCTAACCTCCCCCTCACATAAAGGATTTTATCAACTCATTCTTTTTGCACTGTGTTTTTAAAAATAGCTGAATGGGGCTGGAGAGATGGCTCAGTGGTTAAGAGCACTGACTGCTTTGTCAGAGGACCCACATGACAGCTTACAACTGTCTGTAATTCTAATTCCAGAGGATCTGAAACCCTCACACAGACATACATGTAGGCAAAAACACTAACACACATAAAAATAAAAATTAAAAAAAAATAAAATAAAATAGCTGAATGATGGAAAACCTCAAAGTTTGATGTTTGTGGCTAATCAAGTGTATGTATGTTTAAAAAACTACTTCAAGTTTTTATTAGCATGTGTTTGATCTGCTCCACAATTAAATGGTACATTTGTAACTCTTCTTAAATAACCTCAAAGAATACAGTAGTTTCCTTAGACTTTTTTGTTTTGTTTTGTTTTGTTTCAAGACAGGGTTTCTCTGTTTAGTCCTTGATGTCTTCGAACTCACTTTGTAGACCAGGCTGGCCTCGAACTCAGAGATCCCCCGTTTCTGCCTCCCGAGTGTTGGGATTAAAGGCGTGCACCACCACTACCCGATACTTTTAAAAAATTTGACCAATCTCTCTCTCTCTTGATTTTTCAAGACAGGGTTTCTCTGCATAACCCTAGCTGTCCTGGAACTCCTTCTGTACACCAGGCTGGCCTCAAACTCACAGAAATCCACCTGCCTCTGCCTCCTGAGTGCTAGGATTAAAGGCACCACGACCACCAATCTATTGAAATGTACAGGGCTGGAGGGAAAATTCTTGGTCTTTCTGTAATAAGCACTTACTGATCAGCTGGAACTTTTGACCTGCTATAGTCCATCCCTTCCCTCAAGCCCCAATCCCCCAATCTCATGAGTTACTATACTGATGCTAAAGTTGGTGTGGATACCTATGGTGGTTTGAATGACATTGATTCTCACAGCCTCATATATATGCATGCTTAATTTCCAGCTGGTAAACTCTCTAGGTATTTCACTGGGAGTGGCTTGGAGGTTTCAAAAGCATGCAGCCAGGCCCTCTGTCTCTCTCTCTCCGTCTGCGGAGTACAATGTAAATGAATTCTCAGCAACCACTCCAGCATCATGCTTTCCTGCCTATCTCCTTGCCATGCCAATAATGGACTAATCCTCTGAAACTATAAGCAAGCCCTGTTCCTTTTAAGAGCTGCCTTGGTACATACTGTCTCTTCATGGCAGGAACAGAAACTAAGACAATAGCCAATTGTCAACACCACCCAGTCCAGCACCACTAATCTCCTGCACCACATAAAACCAAATGTGTCTCCACATGCCTGTAAGGAGACAGACCAAAGGATCTGAAGTACAAGGCCATTCTCCAATACAAAGGGAATTTGAGACAAAGGGGATGCATACACAAGACCCCGTCTCCCAAAAATCTAAAGAATGTTCTTTTCAAAAAAAAAATTAGCCAGCAGTGGTGGCACACTCCTTTAATCTTAGCACTCTGGAGGCAGAGACAGATGGATCTCTATGAGTTTGAGGCCAGCCTGGTCTACATAGCAAGTTCTAGGACAGCCAGGGCTACACAGAAAAGCCTGTCTCGAAAACCAAACTGTCTTAGAGGGGAAAAAAACATTGAAAGGGCCTGAAGAGATAGCTAAGTGATTAAAAGCACTGGTTGCTCTTCCAGAGAACCCATTACATTCCTAGCGAAACTATCTGTAATCCATATGATAGACGGAAAAACTGACTCCTTCAAGTTGTTCTCTGATCTCAATACATATGCAGTGACATAAACACATGCATCATGAAAACACATACAACAACGAATTTTTAAAAATTTCAGGCTTAGGACATTCAAGAATGTTTAAAAAAGGGTATGTGTCTGGCTGGAGATGGCTCAGTGGTTATAAGCACTTGTTCTTGCAGAGGAAGTGGGTTTGGTTTCCAGCACCCATATGGTGGCCTATAACCACCTGTAACTCCAGTTCTAGTGGATCCAACACCTTTTTCTGACCTTCATTGGCACCAGACTCACAGGTGGTGCACAACCATACATACACCACTTGGTGGGTAAAGGTAGAAAGATCTGTAGTTCAGGGTCATCAATGGCTATAGAACCAGTTCAAAGACAGGCAATGTTACACAGTATTCTGTCTCAAACTAAAGAAAAAGAAATAAGTAGCAATGAATTCTATCATCTTGTTGCTCTTATTTTCTATGTTCATCAAAAGTGATGAGTTGTCCACTAAATAAGGTCAATTTGGTGGCTAGGGAGATAATTCAGTTGGTAAAGTGCTTTCTTTTACAAACACGAGGAGCCTCAGTGTCTTAGGGTTACAATTGATGTGATGAAACACCATGACCAAAAACAACTTGGGAGGACAGAATTCACTTTACTCACAGTTCCATGTAACAGTTCATCATCAAAAGCAGTGAGGGCAGGAGCTCAAGCATGGCAGGGCAGGATCCTGAAGGCAGGAACTGTCGTAGAATCCGTAGAGGAGTGCCGTTTACTGACATGCTCCTCATGGCTTGCTCACCCTGCTTTCATATAGAACCCAGGACCACCAGCCCAGGGATGGCACCACTCTCAATGGGCTAGGCCCTCCCCCATCAATTAATGCCCTTCAGTCTTGAACTATAGCCCAATTTTATTAATGGAGGTTTTTCCTCAATTGAGGCTTTCTCCTCTTCCAATGACATCAGCTGTATCAAAGACAAAACTAGTCAGCATGCCCAGCACCCATGTAAAATGGCAGATATGGTAATCTCAGTGCTGAGAACATTCAAGCAGGAGGTTTCTTGGACTCATTGGCCAGCAAGTTTAGCTTTATCAATAAGCTCCAGGCCAAGATCCTATCACAAAGAAGGCAAGTAGTGTTTCTGAGGACAACCAAAGTTCTCTTTTGCCTTCCACATGCAAGTGAACAATGTGCAAACACACCCCAAAACAAACACACGCAACAAAAAATTTAACCATCTAATTTCCTACAACACCAAATGTGGGAAACCTCTGGGGCTGAAGAGATAGTTCAGCAATTAAGAGCACTGATTGCTCTTCCAGAGGACCAAGGTTTGACTCTTAGAACCTATATGGCAGTTCACAACCATCTGGAACTCCAATCCTAGAGTATCCAATACCCTCTTCTGGCCTCTCATGTATCAGGCACATACACATGACGAACAGATATAACGCAGGCAAAATACTCCTATACATAATACAAGTTATTTAAATGTGGAAAATACCAGAGTATTCTACTGATGAGAGGTATATTATAGATACAAATGTATTAATATAGTAGAAAAGGTTTAAAAGCTATGAAGTGGTGCATGCCCAATCCCTGCCATCAGGATTATAAACAAAATTAAAACTGGAAGTACTTACAGAAACACTAAAGAATTAGTTTATTACCTGTTAATACTTGTCAAAGTCCTAATTCAAGGGTTGAACTTGCCCACAAACTAAATCTCTTACTATGTTGTATTATACTTAAACCTTTTTTCAGGCTCTTTTTCAAGGTCTCGCTAAGCAGCTCAAGCTGGCCTCAAACTTCAGATTCTGTCTTCAGGCTGGCAACGTGCTGGAATTTCACATTTAGGTCACCATACCAGGCTTTGGCACTTAACAGTTTCAACTGTGTTTCCCACTAGGAAATGACAAAAATGTTTCCTATTGCATGTGTCATCTTGATACTTTTATGTTTGAGGGATATCCTTAATTTCACTAAAAAAGACACCATTCATTTGGGTGTCTGTGGCTAAAAGAGCACTCACTCCTTATGGAAAAGTAATCTGGAAATCCTTTCTTCATTCTAGATATTTCTGGCAAATGAGAAATAAAAGTCAAGACTCAGCCCCTAACAGTTACCCATCAACAAATATATCTGTGAAGGGAAATTACTCATAATTTCAATCAAATTCAAAAAGTTAAAGATCAAATCCTCTGTGTCACTTAAAGATAAGGGATGGCAGCCTGGCGGTGGTGGCGCACGCCTTTAGTCCCAGTACTCGGGAGGCAGAGGCAGGCGGATCTCTGTGAGTTCCAGGCTAGCCTAGACTACAAAGCGAGTTCCAGAAAAGACGCAGAGCTACACAGAGAAAACCTGTCTTTAAATAAACCAAAAAAAGATAAGGGATGGCAGGGCCTTTCCAAGTGACAGTGACCACCTCCCTGATGACTACTGCCCTGTGAGAACATGCCTCTTGCAAAAGATTTCCTTCATCCCTCTTCAGAAGAGAAGAAGAAATAAGAAAAAGCACTTGGTACAGAGCCCCAACTCCTACTTAATGGGTATAAAATACCCAAGATGCTGTAATGGTCTTGAGCCATGCACAAACAATTGTCTAGTGTTGGCTGCTTCACTGTCCTCTCTCTGTCAGCCTACAGGCAGAAAAGAAAGGCTTACAGAAGGATGCTCCTTCAGGAGAAAGTGGCACTAAAAGCACCCTGAATCCCAAATCCGTCGGGGAACCATCCCAATATACACATTTTGGATAAAAATTAAATAAAAGGGGAAGAAAACAAACAAAAACTGCTCGTGGACCAGCTTCCTGATACATATCTACGATTCCAGAACTTGGGAGGGTGAAGGTCAAGAGGATCTCAAGTTCAAGGTTACCAGCAGTTTGAAACAGATACTGCCTCAAAAAAAAAAAAAAAAAAGTAGATAGGGGGAAACCCAGTCTTAAAAAAAAACAAAAAACAAACCCCCCCCCCAAAAAAAAGAGGGGGAGGGGAAGTGGTGGGGGGGGTAGTAGAGAGATTGTTCAGTGGTTAAGAACACTGGCTGCTCTTCCGGAGGTCCCAGGTTCAATTATAACCATCTGTAATAAGACCTGGTGCCCTCTTTTGGCCTGCTGGCATACATGCAGACAGAGCACTGTATACATAATAAATAAATAAATCTTTTATTAAAAGATAAAAAAGCCCAAAAAAAAAAAAACCTTCCAAAAAAAACACCAACCACCACCACCACCACCACCACCACCACCACCACCACCACCACCACCACCACCATAACAACAAAAAGTAGTCAAGAACCTGGGATATGTCTCAGTGGTTAAGTATGTGCTTAGCATGTGCAAAGTTCTGTGTTCATCTCCAGGTCCAGAAGAAAAGAGAAATCAAACAAGAATGACAAAACCAACAGAAAAATGGTGAAAAATATATGAAAACAAGACAACTACTTCTGTAAGGAAATCCATTATTAAAAATCTAAATTATTGGGGCTGGAGAGATAGATGGCTCAGTGGTTAAGAGCACTGACTGCTCTTCCAGAGGACCTGGGTTCAAGTCCTAGTACCCACATGGCAGCTCACAACTGTCTGTAACTCCAAGATCTGACACCCTCACAGAGTCATATGTGCAGCAAAACACCAATGCAAATAAAATAAAAATAAATAAATTATATAAAAAAATTAAATTATCAGTGGGAATAAACAAAGAAAGGGATGCAAATCTTTTCTAACACTGTTAAAAACAATAACAAGTAATCTGGCCAAAAAAAAAAAAAAAAATTAAGACTTGACCAAGAACTTCCTTTTTGTAGTACACTAGTAATGAAACAACTTAATAACCACGTACAGTTCCAGAAAGGACATCATGGGGACAACAGTTGAGAAGGTGGCTCTTGCATACTCTGTCATCGCTGAATTTGATTCTTTGTCGAGTAGTATCTCCTGTAATATAGAAAAGTTAATAATATTCAAGGTTAGACAACTAGACAATATTTATATTTTGAAAGTCCTAGTTACCACTAGCTTTTGGTGTCTGACTATCTATATACAGACACTTATAAATCAACCCAGGAGGGATTAGTTTTTTATATATCATCCTATAGAAAAACTATTTTAGACAACATGCAGTTGCAGTTTATGTACTGCAAATGTAATTCAAATAAACAGTCAAAGTGGGAAAGCAAAGCATTCTGTTAAATAAAAGTACTTCAGAAAAGCATAGGATTTTAGAGCAGGAATGGACTTTATAGGTTATCAAGTCCAACTCCTTCATATTGCAGATGAGGAAAATGAGGCCCCAAGAGGTTAAGCAACTTGCAGCAGACCCACCAAGGGTTTCTACGGTATACAATTGTCTCTTGACAGTAAGCACTAATTTATTCTGTAATTATTTACATTAATTTAAAAACATAAAAAGTAATCTTTCAAACATTGCATACACACTGCGAATCCCCACTGAACCCCAGACGCCATTTCTTCCACTATTTTGTTCCAGTTGAAGTGTCTCCCTTTTGCTGCTGGGAGGAGTTAAGAGGGTAGAATAAGGTGTTTAAGAGCGTACAAACCTGGAAGAAGGACTTACACACCAGTCAAACAAAGGCACATTGCCTAATGAAATGTTAACTTTAATACCTCCAAAGATTCCACACTTCCAAGTGGTCTGTGCTATATTGCCAAACTAAGCAATATAAAATATATTCTGTGCTCATAAAAAAAAAAATAAAAAAACACAACTCCTAAACAGAAGCAACCAACCTGCTTATCAAATAAAGCTATTTACTCAAAAGCTAAAGAGTCTAAGAAAAGGAAAGGTAACTAGATAGAGTAACAAAATACAAATGTTAGTTACAACTTTTTTGCTTAGACTCTCTGAAGAAATAAAAGAAAAACTCACAGGGTCGTTTCCTCTATGCAGAACGATAAGCCCTAAAAAATGTGGTATAGCCTTAAGTTGATATCACTGATAAATGAAAACCTACTGGTGAATTACTGAAGCGAAAACTGTTGAAACAAACGAGATTGTAAATACCTCTACAGTTCACATGATACCTACAGCACTCCAAACATTTCAACTAGGAAGCAATTCTTAAATTAAGTTCTGTATTTTCACATGTGAATATCAAACAAACAAAAAAAATGTTCAAACTTTACCCCTTTTAAGTGTTCTTATATTGAAGAGCTTAACTTAAAGTCTACTAAACTGTGGGGTAAGATTTTGTTCAAATTGTTTTAACTTGGTTAAGAAGATGTAAAGAACATTCTGATTTGCAATTAGGACACATACATTTTTAAGAAAGATAATATGCTAAAACCATAGCTTCAGAGCAGTTCAACAATAGGTTTTCTGAGGCTTATCTCTAGTAGGTTATTTGTGACACAATTTGGGATAATCCATTTAGTGTTCAAGCCTGCTACTATGTTACTTTGATGGACTTTTATTTCCTTTTAAACACAACTGCTTCTGTTCCACATTCATTAACACATCTGAAAAGTTAGTGATAACTCACGGCTCGGCGAATGCGGGGCCTTTCTGAAACTCCCTTGCAGATTGAAGTAGGCAGGCATAGATACATTGAACCTTTACAAATAAAACAAGGGGCCAGATTGTTCAGTTTGTATAGAATAGACTCTGCCAGCAATTTCAATACAGCACCTAGAAGTACATGTTGTCTGTAAAGATTCTTGTATATGAAAACAAAAGTGAACAAAATCAGAGTGTTTGTTTTTTGTAGTTTTGTTTTTACAATACTGACTTAGTAAAAGTATACGCCCAGAGAAAAATATGAGTAAAGATAACGAAAGCCCAAGACTGGAACTATACGAGTGGCCCTTGGGCTACTCGAGGAATGTTTCTTTAAAAGTATGTTTCAATGAAGACTAGTGAGTGCCTCAAGCTCATATGAGAACCAAACTACCATAAGCTCACATCAGAAACCTACAACTATAGTAGAAGCCTTTGGATCCTAAAAAGACTTTGTTTAAAACTCTACTGTAATTAAGTTAAGTATTTAAAGTGATAAATTTCTTGGGGACGAAGATCTCGGAATCACCCTGCTACAATTATCTAAGCTTTTGGTAATGAAACAGCAGTATCAGTTCAAGGCTCACAGGTAGAAGGGGTCTAAGTGAGGTCTTAGAATAAAGCTAAAATTTACAATTTTCTAATCAAACATCTCATCTAATAAGGTGCCTATTTTTGCTTAAGAAATCACATTAAGTACATCCATGCCCTGAAGACACTATCAGATAAAACATGAACAATTACAAATATAAACATAGTAACAGTAGCCCTGGTGAGCTTTAAAATAATGAAGGAATGAGTTTCTACAAATGCCAAAAAAAAAAAAAAGCATCTAAAATACTTCACTACAAATAAGCAGGTATTCCATAAACATTTGATAACTATAGCAAAAATATCAAACACAGCTTTCAAATATAAGCCATTATAAAAATCTTTTTACTGAAATAATAAAACTAGTAGTTCAACATAAACAATACTCTGAGAAGGACATGTAAGTGAGGATCTGTCTATTGATATTTTACAAGTTCCACTTAGGGGGACTTTATGGTTAATATTTTAAAACAATTTGGCTACAAAATTACAAAATCATGCAGCATTGAATATATTTGGGCTTATGACATAACTATAATTTAACTACACAATTTTAAAACAGAAATGATTTTAACTTTTATCTTTGTCACAACATCTGGCCCAAACCATGTTTTTCAAAAGAAACCAGATGAAATAGAACCCACTTACTTTAAGAGAAAAAAGTGGGGGGAAAAAAGGGACTACAAATAGGGAATACGAAAAAAAAAATCCTTCTAATACAAGATTTTATCAATTCAACATGCTTTATATATTTGTGTTTCCTGGTCAATGAATCTCAATCTCTCTCTCTCTCTCTCTCTCTCTCTCTCTCTCTCTCTCTCTCTCTCTCTCTCTCTCTCTCTCACACACACACACACACACACACACACACACACACATACACACACACACAAAATCTCAGTTAATTCCCCTAATAAATTCTCACATGTATTTCAAAACTAATAACAAATTTGGAGGGAACTGCCCTGTCACAATGACACTAGATCCTAATCATAGAATCAAACCTATTAGTGACTCTATCCTCTGTGCTACAAAATAGAGTAACAGAGCTTAAGACAAATGTTCTGCTCCCAAGGAGTCCACATTTTCACTAGAGAAATAGGAAACATAAATAAAATAACACAAAATAACATGCCTCAAGTATCAAAGGGATGTTTTGAACATACTAGAACTAACACCAAAAGGTTGAAGAAACTGGGAAAGGCTTCATGGATTTAAGTAGAAGCCAAAATCCCAACACTACAAACAAGACTTAGAGGAAAAACAAACATTCCAGACCAGAATAGTATCTTTGACAAAGTTTACAAAGGCTTGAAGGTGTGGGGAACAGTAAGAAAACTATACTCAGCTTTGGCAAATGGCTGAGTATGTTTGGGAATACAGAGATTGGAGTCAAGGGTACAATTTTTAGAGGGTGAAATTTGGTTTCTAAAATCTTTCTCCAATCCATATTTACTGTATATGAATGAACTTTAAGAAATTTTTGAGCTGGGCAGTGGTGGCACATGCCTTTAAATCCCAGCACCTGAAAGGCAGAGGCAGGTGGATCTCTGAAAGGCCAGCCTAGTATACAGAGCAAGTTCCAGTATGGCCAGGGATATACAGAAAATCCAAACCCTATCTCAAAAAAGAGAAAAAAATCTTAAATGATGCAGTGATTAGATCAGGCATAGTCTACAACAAAAACAAATTATTTTATCTATAAAAACATGTCTCGCCGGGCGGTGGTGGCGCACGCCTTTAATCCCAGCACTCGGGAGGCAGAGCCAGGCGGATCTCTGTGAGTTCGAGGCCAGCCTGGGCTACCAAGTGAGTTCCAGGAAAGGCGCAAAGCTACACAGAGAAACCCTGTCTCGAAAAAAAAAAAAAAAAAAAAACCAAAAAAAAAAAAAAAAATGTCTCTCTGCCCTATGACCTCCACAAAAATTAATTAAGCTTTATGTATAATCATAATGCAAGGTTTTAGAATGAGGAATTAGGCCTTTTTTATTTTTAAAGCAGGGTCTCATGTAGCTCAAGTTGTCCTTAAAACTCACTATATAGATAAAAAAAATACCATAATATAAAAATAAAATAGAGGCTCCTGCCTCTACCTCTCAAATTCTGGGACTATATATAGGCCTGTACCACTAGGTCCAGTGAGAAATCTGATTTATAATTTTGGGTGGCCACTAATTTTCATTTGAATAGAAGCACCAAAAGTTCCATTAATAATGTCCACCAAACAACTATCTTCAGTTACAACTTTATTGCCTTCTTTTGTCCAACCCCTTCTTGGGTGTCATAAATTATAACACTTGAGAACAGTTGAATCACAAGTATACAATAAAAACTAAAATGCATATATATATAAAACTATCCACTAACTGAAACTAAGGTGGTACTGAGGCATCGGTTTCACTGGATATGAAAAAGCCTCCACTAAAGCCAGGGTTCCCATTCAAACTGAACTCAACACTGCTCTCAAAATTCCCTTCAATCTGCTGTGAAGGAAAACATAACCTGTTGTAATACCCAATATGGAATTACGAACCTATGACTTGATATAAATTTTATCAGTAGCACATAAAACCTTGGCCTAAGTGGTATCTGACATTGTACACAGTGCATGCCATTTTCCCAAAACCCACCCCTCCCCCTCAATTTCTCCCACCCTCTCCCTCCCTCACAAACAATAAGCCAAATCAACTTCCATAAATTTAGGTGCTATTTTAAAAACATCAAAATTTTACTTTACCCATTCTCTCCGATGCTCCCTGTATTTTTTTAAGCTGTGAGTGGATGACCATGCTATGTGATCAACAACTGTGAAGTTAGCAAAAGTGAACTGAGTTTAGTATGGTAATTTCAAAAGAACCTTAAAGTTGTAATACTTGACATATTTAATGGTATGCAGAATCCTATCTTACTGTATATCATCAAGCATTAATGACAAGCAATTTATATATAAAAGCAGTCAACATTTCTTTGTACAGATTTAGCTCAGAGCTCAGCTTTGGGAAAACCAAGAGTAGAGCAGGAAATGCATCAGCATACAAAGCAATGCAAGTATCCCATGTCTATTAATGAAGGCAGGGACAAGAAAGTTCTCCCACATTTTCTAGTATGATGAGCCGAGTGTCCACCATCACCATCTGCAGGTGTGTTTAGGACCTTTTATCACTCAGTTGGCTTGGGACACAACAGGCTCCTTCCCTCTGAAATGAGACCTACACCCCTTCAGGGATAGAAAACTTAGAGCTAGAAATAAGAATAGAATTGAAAATGAGTAGCTTCTTGTTTGCCTAATCCCCAAATACAAAGA
This sequence comes from Peromyscus maniculatus bairdii, assembly GCF_049852395.1. Classification (NCBI taxonomy): domain Eukaryota; kingdom Metazoa; phylum Chordata; class Mammalia; order Rodentia; family Cricetidae; genus Peromyscus; species Peromyscus maniculatus. The sequence continues at coordinate 52,505,651 of NC_134854.1, forward strand.
CAAGCTATTAATACCCTTTCTTCCAATATAAGCTGTACATCCACATAACAGTATAGGAATTACATAAAAACCTATGGCCAGTTTCTTGTCTATTCCAGGGCATGGAGATAATTTAAGAAGTGCACAATTAAAGCCCTGTGTCTTCATATGAACCAAGGTGACTACTGTACTGAGGAGTCAACCAACCTGACCACTTTTATAATACAGTCCTCCTTGCACCTTACTTGTCTCGTGTATCTTTGTAAGTCCTTTAACATGCATATATATATATATATATATATATATATATATATATATATATATATGAACCTTTTTGCTACTAGTTTTTGCTTTTGAGACAGAAAAGCTGGCTTAGTGCTGGCTCATGATCCTTCTGCCGCAGCCTCTCCAAGTGCTGGGATTACAGGTATGTAGCACCACACCCAACTTATAATTACTTGGGCTTTTACTTTTATGAATTTTGCCTACATGTATATATGTGTATCATACTTGTGCCTGGTGCTCTCAGAGGTGAGAAGAGGGCACAGAATCCCCTGGAACTGGAGTATAGACAGTTGTGAGCTGTCAAGTGAGTACTGGAAACTGATACAAGAGCAGCAAGTGCTCTTAACCAGAGTCACCTTGCCAGCCCCTAAATTACTTTTATTTGGGGGGAGGGGGGACAACACATAGTCTCCTGTAGCCCAGGATGCCTAGAACTCATCCTGTAGCTAGAAGATTTTTAATTTCTGCTCTTTCCACTTTCACCTGCCAAGTGTTGGGATTACAGGGTGCATCACCATGCCCAATTTTTTGTAGTTACTTTTTAAAATACTTATTTCCCCCTTCATGCTACCTTAATAAATATATTCAGATTGATCTACTGCATATTTAAGCAATTTACATTATATTTTATAAAAGGACTCACAACATCTTAATAATATAATCAGATATTTATATACAGAAGCCAATAGTTATGAGTCTTCCAATGGAATGCCAAAATATTTCTGAATGTATAAATAACACTTAGCAGTAGCATTTTTCTCTCTCTTCAGAAAATGTAAACATAGGGCTACTTACACAGTTTAGAAAACTGTTTCTTTACAGTTCTTTAATTAATACAGTCCTATACTTTAATAATCACTAATGGCTACTAGTATAATTGCAACCATAATCCTCTTGACAAGCTTAAAAACTTTTAACTATAATGCTTATTTTAGGAAGAAAAAAAGTAAATACTTTCGGGGGTTGAAGGGAAGAAACAAGGGTTGGAAGCAAAGTATAACTAATGCAGCCCTGGCTGATCTCAAACTCACACTCTTTCTGCCCTAGTCTTCCAACTTCTGGAATTACAAGCATGTACCACACCAGCTAGTAATTTCAGTGCTGCTGTATATGATCAAAGACTATTGATGTTTTACCAACTTTTAGAACCTAAATCACTTATGTATGAAAACTCGTAAAAAATTATTTTAAAAAATGATGCTGGAGAAAAGGCTTACAACAACTTTAAGAACAGAAATCCTAAAGAAACTAAATTCCAAGGCTACATTTCATCTACTGTTCCAACCTAGTCTTCTCTCATTATACAAAGCAAAGGGTCTTGACAAAAAACAAAAATTGGTGCCATTATATTCTTGGGGACATCTACTGTAGGAGTTTTTTTTAATCAGCATACTTCTCAGATTTAAGAGAGACATTACAAAGGCCTGAATTGTAACCTAAGAATTAAACTGCCAAGTAGGTTAACACAAAGCCAGGCATAATGCCTCATGCCTGCAGCCTCCGAATTTGGGAGGCTGAGGCAACAGGACTGCCATTAGCTTGAACATAGTGATACTACACAGTGAGTGCTAAAGCAGACTAAGGAGCTACCGAGTGAGACCTTCTCTCAAAATAGTTTTAATAAGGCTATACAGAATTTAGCACTGATGTTAAAAGCTGCAGCCTACTAAACTTTATTTCCATCAGAGTTGCTGTTCATTTCTGATACAGTAACACTTGTACTCTGATTATTTGATTCCTTCTATCTAGAATTTTCTACATACAAAATTAGAAGCAATAGAAGCTATCTTTTCCTCCCATTTTTATTTTTTTCTTTTGAGACAGGGAATCTCACCATGTAGACCAGGTTAGCTAGAACTTAGGATTCTTCTGCCTCAGCTTCTCAGCTGCTGGAATTACAGATGTACACCACTACATCCAAATTAAAGGCAATCTTTGAAGAAATAGCTGAAAATAACCAAAGATGATGTGATTGGCTGATTTATCCATTAAAAAGACCCTCAAAGAGCTAGGTGTGGTAGGGCTAACCTCTAATTTCAGAACTCCTGAGGCTGTTCCAGGCTATCAGGGCTACGTTTGAGACCCTGTCTCAAAAAACAATCAAGTCCCCAATTGTTCAAAATAAATACAAACATCAAAAAAAAAATCCCCATATCAAAAATCAATAAGGAAAGAAAAAAACAGTACTGAAAAACAAGTGACAACCTAATGACAATTTAAAATTGAAAAACACAGCATCAGGAAGGAGAGGTGAGCCTTGAACCTACAGAATAGTACAGCAGAAAAGCTGTGAACATACATCACATTCACAAGGGTTGCCTCTGGGGACTCTGTCATTCTTTTTAAAACATGACCAAAATATACAAAACTACTACTTGTTTATTCATATAGGTGTTTGTTTCCAAAATTAAATAACCATAATCACTATAAAAAATGTGTCACTTAAACATAAATGTTTGTAAATATTTACATATTAGATTTTTTGGTCTCTTTAGGATTACAAGTAGCTCATGCCTCTGATCCGAGAACTCAGGAGACAGAGGCAGGAGGATCACCTAAATTCAAGGCCAGCTTAGGTGAGACAGAGACAAGAGGGGGGGAAAAAGAAGAAATGAACCAACTACACCTCAAATTTCTAAGAAAAAGAATAACTTGGGAGATAAAGGCAGGCAGGTCTTTGTGATTTTGAGGCCAGCTTGATCTATACAGGGATTTCCAGGGCAGCCAAAACTTCACAGAGAAACCCTATCTCAAAACAAAACAAAAGACTAAAGCAAACTGGGGGATACCAAGGAAAGTAATTGAGATTCTATTGCTATGAATGAATTATACCCTAAAGTTTTTCAAACAATCAATCAGAACACTACTGTGGGGCTGGAAATATAGTCCCCAACAGTTAAAGGAATTGGAAGCTCCTGCTCAGGACCTACACTTGATTTCCCACACCCACATGAGGCTGGTCACAACTGCCTGTGACTCCAGTTCCAGGGAATCCAATGACTTTTTCTGCCCTCCTCTGGCACTATACACATGATGCACATACAAACAGGCATACATACACATATAAATTTAAAAACAAAGAACAAAACAAAAATCAACAAACCAGTCGTAAATATTCTAATACTACAAATTAAATTGTGACACAGATTCATCATACTATTAAGTTTCTAGTGCCTAAGATAAATCATCTCTTTCCTGGCAAGTAAGTATGCCCCTCTTTGTCCCCTTCCATAAATCAGAAGCATGCTCTCCTTGCGATTTCTATTGCTGTGTTCCTATTTCATACAGCCACTGTATTAGTGACATCTTATAGAACCGGTGACTCTCATGAACCAAAATACTAAAGAAAAAAATGAGAAGCCAAGCTAAGTAAAGTAATTTCATTCTGCAGGTCTAGGTGACCTCCCTAGAGATGATTGAAAACTCTCCATTTCACAAGTTTATTTTTTCTGGTTAGTCAATTCTACTCATAGGCCTGAATGTATGCTGGAAATACACTGGCAAATAACTTCTTATATGAATACTAAGAACAGTATTTTCCAAAATATGGAATTGGCACAAGATGATTTGGGATGTCATTCCATTTCATCAACAAGATACTTACCAGACAGTAAGAAACATTAACTCATGAAAGATGTTTCCACTTGGCAATATTATTCTATTTAATATACCTGACAAATTCTAACCTTTAGCATATGGATTTCTAGGTGACAAGAGTCTAACTAATATAATAAACTGGGCATAGTGATGTATCCCCTTAATCCCAACACTTCAGAGCCAGAGGTTTTGCAGATCTCTGTGTAGAGGCCAGCTTGTTCTATATTGAGAGTTCCAGGCCAGCCAGGACTACATAGTGAAACTTTGTCTCAAAAAAACACAAAAAACAGAGTCTAGTTGTATCATTATGACAATACCTTTCTATCTGTATTTGTTTTTTATGGCAACACAAATGTCTTTTTTTTTCTTCCTTTTCCCCCCCTTTTTTTTTTCTTTGTGACAAATGTCTTTCTAAAACTAACTTAATTAAGCAGGGCTTCAAGGCACAGGCCTGTAATGCCAACTGCTTAAAAAAACAGGACCATGAGAGATGGCTCAGTGGTTAAGAGCACTGGCTGCTCTTCAAGAGGATCCAAGCTCAATTCCCAGCACCCACGTGGCAGCTCACAATTGTCTGTAACTCCACTTCTAGGGGATTCAATGCCCTCACAGACATACATGTAGGCCAAACACCAAAGCACATAAAATAAAAATAAATCTTAAAAAAAAATATTAAGCCAGGCAGTGGTGGCACACGCCTTTAATCCCAGCACTCAGGAGGCAGAGCCAGGCAGATCTCTTTAAATTTGAGGTCAGCCTGGTCTACAGAGTAAGATCCAGGACAGGCACCAAAGCTACACAGAGAAACCCTGCCTTGAAAAACCGGGGGAAAAACCAAGTGCTGAAATATAGTATAGCACAAGTAGTGGAGTGCTTGCCTAGCTTTGCAGAAGACCATGGGTCTGATCCCCAGCACCACCCCACCAAATGCTTGCAAGCACACATATATAAAACTTAAAGTTTTTAGAAAGTTAGTTGACAAAGAAAAAAAGTTACTAAGTCAGGTGATGGTGGTGCACACCTTTAATCTCAACACTCGGGAGGCAGAGGCAGGCAGATCTCTGATTTCAAGGCCAGCCTGGTCTACAGAGCAAGTTTCAGGACAGCCAGGGCTACAAAGAGAAAAGTCTTGAAAAAAAAGAAAAAAATTAATACGAAACAACAACAACAGTAAGGGTGGGAAACATTTATCTATAACAGGGTTTCTTGAACTTTTAGTTGCATCAAAACTTTAAGAGCCAGGCATGGTGCCTCATGCCTTTCATCTCAGCACTCAGGACACAGGGAGAGTTGGATCTCTGTTCTAGGCCAGCCTAGTTTACATAAGGAGTTCCATGGTCACACAGACTTAGTCTCAAAACAACAACAAAAAATCATTGTAAAGTATCTTAAACATAGATTGCTGGCCTCCACCTCAAGAATAAGAATTTGAGCCAGGCGGTGGTGGACGCCTTTGATCCCAGCACTTGGGAGGCAGAGCCAGGCGGATCTCTGCGAGTTTGAGGCCAGCCTGGTCTACAGAGCAAGATCTGGGACAGGCACCAAAACTACACAGAGAAACCCTGTCTCGAGAAAAAAAGAGAAAAAGAAAAAAAGGAAAAAAAAAAAACCACAAAGAAGAAGAAGAAAAAAAGAATAAGAATTTGAACTGGGCAGTGGTGGCATGTGCCTTTAATCCCAGCAGAGGCAGGCAGATCTCTAAGAGTTCAAGGCCAGCCTGGTCTACGGAGTGAATTCCTGGACAGCCAGGGCTACAAAGAGAAAACCTGGGGGGGGGGGGGGGGGCGGCGGTTAGTAAATGAATTTCTAAAGCGACAGGAATGCAACTGTGGCTAGTCTGGGACACAGACTGACCACAGAACAGTAGCATACAAAATGTTTCTGATGGGGGGAGAGGGGGTTGAAGTTTGAGACAGTCTCATTCTGTAGCCCAGGCTGGCCTCAAACACAGAAATTTTCCTGCTCAGCCTCCCACTAGGCAGGATTAGAGGTATGAGCCATTATATCTGGCCAAATGAGTGTTTATCTGTAAAGTGCTTGCCAAGAATGCATGAAGCCCTCAGTTTAATACCCAGCACCACATAAAACTGGCTGCGGATAGTCCATGCATGTAATTCCAGCATTCTCAGGACAGAGGAAGATCAGAAGTTCAAGGTCACCCTGGGTTATAAGGATTCCTACTTCTAAAAATAAGTGAGTTTATAAAAAGCAGGAAGACATAGAACTAACCCTTTATTTAAAACATCTTCAAGCACTAACTGCAAAGGGCATAATATACTGACAGCAGAACAGAATACAACACAAAACTTGGTACAGTTTTGGTATATTTATGCACCCTCCATAAATATCCACCCTCCCTACTGAAAGGCCAAGCTTTGGATAGTTTAACTCTAAAATATAAAATTGAGGCCTACAGAAATCTGAGGTCTCAAGAAAATAAAAACAAACAATTTACCATATTCTTGAGACAGGACAAAAGATTCAGCAAAGGCAGCTGGTTAAATTCTTTTCACGATGAGTCAAATAGGTCAAACATCAGTTGTACATGGTTCACAACTAAATTAGAACATATGGGTCAATAGAGTGTTTTCTACAAAAAAAAAAGTTAGGTTCTTTTTCTGGCCAATGTTAACAAAATATGACATTTAACCAATTGACTGAACTGTATGTTACTTTCTAACATTAAGTTATTCAGCTAAATCAAAAACATGTAAACTTGAATTTTTTTTTTTTTTTTTTTTGGTTTTTCGAGACAGGGTTTCTCTGCGTAGTTTTGCGCCTTTCCTGGAGCTCACTTGGTAGCCCAGGCTGGCCTCGAACTCACAGCGATCCGCCTGGCTCTGCCTCCCGAGTGCTGGGATTAAAGGCGTGCGCCACCACCGCCCGGCCGTAAACTTGAATTTTTAAGAAACTACTTTCCTCTATATCCTCAATAATACTACAAAATTAATAATCTATTTTAGCCTTTCCTTCCCATTTCTACCCAAGTAGCTGCTAGTAAATGATCATTTAAACCCAAAAGAACAAGAGTAGACCAATGGTGCATGCCTGTAGTCCCAGCTATTTGGGAAGCTAAGATTACAGAATTGCCTGAGTCTACGTGTCCCACGACCAGTACAAAGCAAACAGCTGGAGCATAACTTCATGACTAAAGTGCTTTTCTTACAAGCACAAGTCTGATCCCTAGAACCCATGTAAAAAGAAAGAAGTTATCCACAGTGGTATACACTTGTAAATGCCAACTTGCCTAGAGAGACACAGACAGGTAGACCTCAGGTCAATGGTCAGGGTGACAACACCAGAAGTGTTCTCTGACCTCTACACATACATACCTGAATACACACATGCATACACAGATACATACCCACCCACAACCAAAAAGGAACAGATTTTTTTTTTGTGTGTGTGTGTGTGTGTGTGTGTGAGTGAGAGAGAGAGAGAGAGAGAGAGAGAGAGAGAGAGAGAGAGAGAGAGAGAGAGAGAGAGAGGTGGGAAAGCAGGTATGCTAAAGCCATAAGATTCCTGTCAGAAACTTACCCTGTTTCTCTCCCTCATGTTTTTCCAACAAGATATTCCAACTTCTTTCATCTTCTTAGTCTACAATGTCTTCGTAAACTGATTAGGGTAGGTAGAACTGTCTGTTTCCTAAAAAGCAGCAGCACTGACCTGCCTCAGGCATCTTTTTTAATTTGTAACCTAGGCTGACCTCAAACTCACCATCTTCCTGCTTCAGACCCCCAAGTAGTAGAGGATTACAAATGTAATCCTTCCATGTTTAAAATTTCACTTTTTTTTTTTGGGGGGGGGGGTTGTGACAGGCTCTCACTCCACAGCCCAGCCTGGAATTCTAGGTACTCCTCCTTCAGCCCCTCAAGTGATGGGATTACAGGTACGTGTCACTATGTCCAGCTGGAAGCTCATCTATCTCATTTACATAGTCTTTTTTTTTTTTTTTTTTTTTTTTTTTTTTTTGGTTTTTCGAGACAGGGATTCTCTGTGAAACAGTCCTGGCTGTCCTGGAACTTACTCTGTAGCCCAGGCTAGCCTCAAACTCAGAGATCCGCCTGCCTCTGCCTCCCAAGTGCTGGGATTAAAGGCGTGCGCCACCACCGCCCGGCTCATTTACCTAGTCTTGCCACATTTACTGACCTTCATTTAGTGTTAAGCCATCTCTGTGTGTTCAGTCCTAGGGTTTGTCTGAACTCTCAGCAACTTCAAGTTTCACTGTAAGAAGCATGTTACTGAACAATGATTCAATGAACCCGAGCATGATACGTACTTGCTTTTGTAGTCTCCGTCCTAAACACTTTTTATCCTTAGGTAACATTCTCCTTTACCTAGAAACACACTTGCCACTTACAGTGCTTGCACACATACACACCAAATTATTTTTCTTTTTCTTCTTTTTTTTTTTTTTTACCTGAAATATTGTCTCAGAAACATAGGCTTACTTGAGGAGTGCTAAACAACTGCAGAGATTCCAAGACAACAGGGATCTATGAGATGAGATTTTTATTGTTTTCTGGGCTGCTCTGTAGATAGAAATATTATTTAGAGTTCAAAATACAAAATGAGGAGTGAAACTAAGTGATTCACTATCCAAGTGCTAATAGAGCTTACAATTGTTTTGGAGACTCCTGAACACTGACAAAATCAAGTAGTTACAGACACAGGAAAACTGGCCTTAGGTTTGCTAAAATTTCTTATGTTAAAGAATGTACATGCTCTAGACTATGACATATCCTATTATTGTGTTTTTTAAAATGTGTATTTGTACATTAAAGGCTACACTTTTTACTTAAAATGAAATGAACTAAGTATAATAAAAGGATGGCTTACAAATGACCAAGATATGAATCATTAAGATGAGAAAAAATTAAGAGAATATGTGTTGATGACAAGAGAAACACAAATTACAATAAAGATGATTTTACAATGAAGATAATCCATGGGGGGAAAAAACACTACAAATTTTTGATTCAATAATTTTACAGAAAGGCAGTAATGTTCTACATAGAGATAGATGTATTAAGTTTTATTAAACTTGTGTTAGGAACAGGTAAATTACTTTCTGAACTGCATTTTCCTTTCAATTTTATGTTATCGCACATTATATAACTGATTAGCAGTTAAGATTAGCATCCTGTAATAACTGAGGAAGTATTATCATACACCTCAGTAAAATTACTACCCCAAATAGCTAAAATTCCTAAAAAATTTTTGGTGCTTTATTGATTCGGCTTTTTTGAGATGATGTCTCATGAAGCCTAGGGCAGCCTCAAATTAACTATGTAGCTGAGTCTGGGACACTCTTGATCCTCTTGCTTCCACCTCCCAAATGCTAGGATCAAAGAAGAGCCCCATGAACAACAGCAATAATGGTCTAACTACTCCAGGAACATTGACACCTGACAGGCAAAGCAGAGCCCTGCTGGAGACACAGAGCTACTTCTGCCCCCCAGGAGAGACAGAAGGGAGGGTTGTAGTGCTCAAGATTGAATCTATAGGTCGTTGCACATGCTAAGAAAGTACTCTACCACTGAGATACATCCCCAGCTGTAGGCAACTTAGTCTGATCAAAACAGCCCATCATCATGGATGATACCACACAATTTTATTTCTATGATCTACACTTTTGGGTCTATAGGTTGGCTTCCAAGGCACATCTGATGACACACCACCATTCTTGGTTCATTTTAACCTTTCAGAAATGGTTTGTGCTCCCATTTAAAGCAATTTTAAAACATGGTACTTTCAGAACAACCTTCTGTACCTTCATACTTCCATATTTAGGATGTAATCTAGGCACAGGTCCTAGGTCTAAGGGTACAGTTCAGTGGTTCAGAGCTTCCCTAGCATATGCAAGGCCCAGAGTTTGATCCCTACCACTGGAGTTGAGGGGTGTTCCTGTCCACCCCAATTTTGTTTAGTTCACATTAGTTGTACCTTCCTAAGTCTTTCTGGAATCATGGCCAGAGACTTATACAAACTATGTGCTCACAAAGAGGCTTTATGCCAAGGGTCATTCTTGCAATTAATCCAATCTAGTCAAAAGGACCGTGGTCTTCTAAGGGCACCGAACTGCTTTCTCTCAACTGACACAAAAACAATTCTCAAAATGTTTCTTTAAATTTCCTTTGTGGTCCTTCCTGCTATTATCTGAAATATGTTCAGGAAAAAGAAATTATCTCTCTCTTTTCTAAGACAGAGATTTTTAAAAAATGTAATTAATCTTAAAATTGAGATAACATACTAGTAATGGGTATCTACTTGTGATTCTTTTCTAAAAAAAACTGTATTTATTTAGCATTTTTAGTATTAACATAGGAAATTATATGGCTTCCCATATAACAAATTATAGACTTAACTTGATTGAAGCAAAAAGGTTATGTGACTTACCCAAGCTTCTAATTAGAAACCAGGTCTCCTGAATCTCAGCCCAGTGTTCTTTTCCTTAACTTACGATGTCTTATTAGAAAATTCCAAATATAGACAGACCCCCAGTTACATGGGTTTGAGTTACACTGATTCACATATACAAACTTTATATAGTGTGACCAATGTTTCAACTCACGCGGTACCCTGCTTCCATTTATGCAGTATGCCAGGCATCGGCACGATTTTCAGTGGCACACAGGCGGTTGCCACCACCAGGGCCCTAGGCAAAATTGCAAAGAAGGCAAAGTTTGTCTTTGGCCCTCCCATCTCCCTTATGCATTTCTCTCCCACCTCCTGGTCATCCCCCTGCCCAACCTCCCAATTCCACCATGCTGCCCTTCTGACTGTCCAAATCCCCCCACTCACCAAGGACTATGCTTTCTTCAGTGCCCAGTAATCCGAGTTACCTTATTTTCCTACCACCGTAATTCCTATTCCTAAGGATTCTAATGAGTCTCCTAAGAGATGGCTGATTTAAATGACTGAAGAAAGATGCACTTAACCAAGAGTCTTAGATCTCCAAGCAATTTAAAAAGGAATTAAAACTCTTTTAGAAAAGTGGGGGGGTGTCATCTTTGGAAAGGGGGAGCAACATTTTCCCAGAGACCCAGGATTCCTTTACCATTTCAGATTCCTTCACAAATTCAACACTAAAGGATAAGGGGATAATTGCCACCTTAGGTACCACTACCCAAAAGAGTCTATTTATAGTTAGTCTACAGGACAAACAAACAAACAAAAACCAAAGCTCCTTTAAATACCCAACCTCACCTACCTTTTCCATCTCTCTCCCACCTTCTGGGTCCCCATTTCCACCTCTTAAAGCCAAACACACAACAGCATTTTTGGTAAGCTGTCCATGTGTGTAACACAAGGTTTTCCATTATATGGTTCAAATGACATGATACTATTCAGTGATATAACTATGCTTCCCTATCCTTAGATAACTTTAAGTTTACTGTACGCCAAAAAAAAAAATTTTTAATTCTGATTTTATTTCAAGGTCCTGAATTACAAATTCATTAAACATGTAATAAGAAGGAAATGTACTGTATTATCTTATATATACAAAAGAATAAGGGTATCTAAAATTCTGTTCTGTTTTATTGGGCTAAAGTCTCACTGCACTACCACACCTGGCTAAATAGTCAATCATTTCTTTCAACTTTTCCATACATGTAGTTGTTCCTTTTTTGTTGTTGCTGAGGCAGGGTCATACCCTAATTCAGGCTAGCCTGTAACTATGTAGGCTAGCCTTGAACTCACTGAAATCCTCCTGCCTCAGGTTCCCACCAGGCCAGAATTAGTTTCTTCTGATTCAATACAGCACTGAAAATGGAATCATTTCAACGAAATACTATTGTCTACTCATAAACATGAGTTCATCCATAAATTCATTGGTCTGGAGGGCAAAAAAAAAAAATATCCAGGGACAGAGACACAAATATAAATTTAAATACAATGAATTTTAAGAATCCAGCTTCTGAGACTATACAGAAGGAAATTTATACATATATGTACATATTGTAATAGTTCAGTTTTGCAATGCTAGAGGGGCTGTTATCAGAGAATTGTTACCTTGACAGGTCATAGCTTGATCCAACTACACTCTGGAGAAATACAAGGGAATCCTATCTATGCAAAAGATACCAATAATGGCATCTATCCAAATTAAAAGGACTGCATAAAGTAAGCCTCAAAGTTTCTAAAATGTTATTACAGAGATGAACTGTTAAGATCCTGTATGAAGCCCCTTCTAAATACCCTCACTCATGATGAAAAGGAACATGTTAAGACATGCTGCGATTGTAAATATCCTACCCAAATATGAAAAGTTAGGTTACCCCAGTGGTATTTTTAATTAATGTTAACTTTCAAGGGATTACTTACTTACTACATACAAATCTTACGTTCTTTCCAATTTTTCCCTCCTCTATATAGAATAAATCTGTTATCCAACCCATTCGTCTTAATGTTCTATTAAGAAAAGTTCCCAGTGAGTTTTTATTAAAACTTAACCACTCACTGAAAGCTGTATAAGTATTGCTAAAAAGATTTGAAATAGGTTTTATCTTCTCCCGTATTTTTAGGCAAAGCACTCAACAAATTTATGTATGTCTTTTCTAGTAAGTCAAACAACTTATCAAAAAAGTTTTAAATCGCTAAGAAACTTGCCTAAACGAGTTTTTACAAGCCAGGATTTGGATTGGTTTTTAAGTGCTGAACTTTATTTTGAAAGTACAATACTAATTATCCCCCAAAAGCAACATTTCATCACTTTAGAAATTATCTAAAACAAAGGATAATCCAACACGTAGATAACTCTCTATAAGAATTCTAATCTAACTGCATTTTTTAAAAAAAGCCTTTTGTTTCCTTCAATTCTATTCCAGTGGGCATCAAATTTCCAAATAGTTCTGTTTAGGGTACATGGAAAATTAGCCAATATTTACTAAGAAAGCTTCTATTAGGTTGTCTAACAAAATGGAGGTCTCTCGGGGCAAAAAACAGGCCTCAACACTTTTCAACTTACAAAATGGGGTCAAACACACCCACTTTAAGAAACCATGGTTTGGGTCAGATTTTCCACCAAAAAAAAAAAGTTGATTCTGTAGGGTTCGACGAAGTGTCCCTGGAACTGGGGGTTTTTAGTGAAGGTTTCAAAGACCCTGGAGGGAGGGGGTGCTTCTCTCCACACTCTAGAGGACGGCGGCGAGGGGTAATCCGAAAGCCCGGGGTAAGGGAGCTAGAGCTGGGGGCGGAGGCCGCAGCGCTCCGCGGGTTCCTAGCCGACAGTCAAAACTGACCGGCCCACTACGCAAGACAGCCTTGGGATCTCCCAAAACCCGGCCAAGTCAACAGCAAAAAAAAGCACCAACTCTCCTTTCTGCTTCCAGGCCCCGCCTCGCCCCATTGGCAGCCGTTCCCGCCAATCCGCACCGTCACCGCCCCCAAGCCCGCCTGCCAAGCCCTGATTGGACCGGATGGGAGCCCGGGACCTCGTGTTACCAATCTGGGAGCCCCTTACTCGACCGCACGCGCGCGCGCCCCCGGTGCTCGCCCGGAGGCCTCCCCTTCACCGGCCGCGTCCCCTCCCCCACCCCCAGGGCTCTGGCAGCGACTTACCGTCCCGGGAGGTGCCCATGAGCTGGTCCAGCATCGCGCGCATCTGGGCCTGCGCCGACATGGCGGCGGCGTAGCGGGCGGGCGGGCGGGCGAGCGAGCGAGCGAGCGAGCGGACGGGGGTGGGGCGCCGGCCGGGCCCTGGCGGGCGGGGGACGAGGGGAAGGGGTGGGGGAGGCGCGGCGCTGTCTCGGTGGCCGCCGCGGCCTCGAGGCCGGCGAGTGGGGGAGTCGGGAGGGGGTCGCGGGACAGTCCGGGCTGCGCTCCTCACGACGGCGTGGAGGTGGAAGATGGCAGCCCCTTCAAGAGCAAGCCCTCGCGTCCTCACTCTCCGCCAGGCTCCAGAGGCAGACGCGACACGGCCGAGCCGACTCTCGCCTCCTCTTGACACCGACACCCGCCAGAAGCCGTCAACCCCCCCTAGCGAGCTCTGACGCCGCTCGCCACCGCCGCCACCGCGACGGGAGCGCGCACGCTGCTCGCGCCGGGTCGTTTCCCGTGGGGGTCCGGCCAATCGTCGTCCAGCTGGCTTCGCCCCGCCCTGCCCCTCCCGCGAGGGGTTCCGCCCTAACGGCCGCTGGGCGCGTGCCCGCGCGCTGGCCCCGCCCCCCCTCCGAGCCCAGGTCTCGCGAGAACGTCGCTCTTTTTTAGCCCGCTCTGGAGCCCGGTCGGCCCCGGGGGCTGAGCCCTGCGCTGCAGACTGCGGGTCTCCGAGGCCCTCTCTGCTTGCTGCGCTGGCGGCCCGGCCCCAAATTAGCAAGTGCCAAGCTTAGAGCGGGTCGGAGTAAGTAGTTCGGCGGAAGTTCTCAGGGTTGGTGCCGCTCCCGACGGATGCTGGCGGGATCGCGAGCCCGTAGGGAGGCCCAGCCCGAGCCCAGGACGCCTCACCCTTTATCCTCGGGCTTTTTGCCACTGCCCCTCATCTGTGTCCTAGCTGGCACGCACGTCAGGTTCAAGAAATAACACGCGACATCAGCTCACCGGAAAGCAGGCGTCCCGATGCTTCTGCTACGTTTGGGACAGCTGGAAGCTGCTAGTCTGCATTGGAGTCTGTGCAGGGAGAACTCGGGGTGGGCCATCTTACACAGCGGCGTGTCCCGGGCAGGGCCCACCCGACAGCCTCCCAGCTCCTTGGCAGGCTGTCGCCCTGCACTCCTACGCCTTGCTAACTGCGATAGTAGTTGATTTCTTCATCTCACGGCTGGTGGGGGTGACAGAATAGCTCATCCTCGTGAGGCCCAAGTGAGCCAACTGGAAATACCTAGGCCACGGCTGCATACTGGTTTTCCAAACTGGAAAAAAAAAAATACCGTGATTCTTTTAAGCTGAAAGGTCTCTAGATACTTGGGAGGGAAATGATGGAGTTCTTGTTTTGTTTCATTACAGTTGCACACTCATTGAACAATTTAAGTACATACTGAACCAGTAGAAACGGTAGTCGTGTTATCTTCAGTAATTTGCAAAAAAAAAAAAAAAAAAAAAAAAAAACTACCAATTATTTAGAGAACTATTTTTGAGATAGGGTGTCGCTGTTGTGAGAAAAGTTGGTCCTCGTTAAATAAGTGAGAATTTTCAAAAAAAAAAAAAGTGAGAATGATGGAGACCCAGCGAGCATAAGGAATGAGACATTATTTTTTAATTCTGCAGAAAGGTGGGCGTCACCCTGACACAAAAGGCAAAATAGTTGAAGTGCAGATTTGACATAAAACTTTTTTGTTTCGGGTTCTTGTTTTTTTAATTCCCTTGTTGTGTGTCTGTCCACCCTTTACTTATCATTGGCTGAGTTCTTTAGGGACATAAAAATCTTCCTAAATTTTAATATTTCCCTTCCCCAAATTCCTCACTCTTTTGGTTCAAGACACAAAACATCCAGCCGGGCGGTGGTGGCGCACGCCTTTAATCCCAGTACTCGGGAGGCAGAGGCAGGTGAATCTCTGTGAGTTCAAGGCCAGCCTGGACTACAGAGTGAGTTCCAGGATAGGCCTCAAAGCCACACAGAGAAACCCTGTCTCAAAAAACAAAAAAAGACACAAAACATCCAGTGAATGTCTTGTGGCCCAAGATTCCTTCTTCTGATTTCTGAGCTCAGTTGGGTAGTTGACTGACTGTAACTTTTCAGTCCTTGGATCAACTGAGCCTAGACAGGACAGGCAGCCAGCTGCCAGCTAGGGAATATAGGGACCTAGTGCTTACCCATGATTCTATAACAAGCTTTATCTGGCAATGGACCAAATGACTTATTCCTTACATAGTATAGCTCAATCAAGCTGCCCTGAAACTTGCAATCCAGCCTTGGCACTACAATTAAGCAGGTACCATAATGTCTGGTTCAAAAACTCTAAATTCTAAACAACTCTGAATACTAGCAGATATCATTTGAAAATTGTACAAGAGGAGCTGGAGAGAGCCTTAGCGATTTGAAGCACTGGCTGTGCCTGGCGGTGGTGGCACACGCCTTTAATCCCAGCACTCAAAGGGAGGCAGAGGCAGGCGGATCTCTATGAGTTTGAGGCCAGCCTGGTCTACAGAGCAAGATCCAGGCACCCAAAACTACACAGAGAACTTCTGTCTCAAAAAAACCAAATAAATAAAAGCACTGGCTGTAGAGGACCCAATTCCTCAGTTCTCATCATCCACATGACAGCTCATAACCCTCTAACTCCAGTGCCAGAGGATCTGATAATCTCTTCTGGCCTCCAAAGGCACCATGCATACATATGCAAGTACATACATTGAGTCAAAACACTCATATGCATAAAAAATTTTAAAGGAAATTGATGTACAATAGTAGAAAACTGTACAAATTAAATATATTCTAGAGAGGTGCACTATTACAAATACAGTATTATCCTGAAAAAGACATCCTTAGAAAAATACACTAAAATACTGAGTAATTGTTTGAGGGGTTTTTTGGTTTTTGTTTGTTTGAGACAGTGCCTCACCATGTAGCTGTGGCTGGCTGGCCTAGAACTGACTGAGACCAAGCTGGCCAGTAACTAAAGAGAGCTGCCTGGTTATGCCTTGTTACCAGGTGTTCTGGTTTGTAGGGTTTAATCCAATTAAAAGACATTTTAACAACCCAACAACAAGAAAACATTTATTTTGTGTGCTACAGTTTGAGCGTAGGGATCAGAGGGCAACTTTCAGAGCTGATTGTCCACTGCCATGTGAATCAGGAAACAAGGCTAGGTTGTCAGGCTTGGTGGCATGTCTCTATCTGTTGAGCCATCTTACCGCCCCCAATTCCAGGGTCTTGAGCATGCTAAACATACCTTCTGTCATTGAGGTCAGCCTGGTCTACATGAGCTGCATCCAACTCCTGACGTTTTGTTTCCAACCAAGTTTCAATACTCGGTGTCCAGATATTCACGTACTTCCCTTTTCGTTCCTTCTGACACCTCTGCCTTTCCATTCGGGATCATTTGTTTTTGTTTGAAATTTTCTTTAGGTTCTGCAAACTGAAGCCCAGAAACTGAATCTACACCACTGCCTTGTTTGGTTTGGGGTGGGGAGGAGTGTTGCTTTTTGGTTTGGTTGGTTGGCTGGTTTAGTTTAAAATAGGGTCTCACTATGTAACCCTGGCTGGCCTGGAACTCACTCTGTGGACCAGGCTTCCCTCAAACTCATAGAGAGCCACCTGCCTTTGCTTCCCAGGTGCTGGGATTAAAAGTGATCAATACTATGCCCAACTGTTTTTGGATTTTGTCACACGGGATCCAGGCTGGCCTTAAACTTGCTATGTAGCTGAAGATACCCTTCAATGGTCATCTTGCTCCATCTTTCAAGTGCTGAGATTACAGCTCAGCAGTACTGTGTTCTTAATAAGTTTCTCTGGAATGCTTCCAGACTCACTCCGCCTATCTACAGTTGCTTTGCCCTTTAACCAAGAGTTGTAAGTTATAAGACGCTGTCCTATACGACCTGCAAGAGTCTTTAGAGGAATGAACTTCCCCTACTTGAGTTTGCTTCTGTTTTAGCCTGCTAGTAAGATGTTTACTCTGTTGCAGTAGCAGACAAATTTTCATTCCACTATTCCCAAGAAGTCAGTTTTCAGTTTGTCCTCACTCCTTGATGTTAGTTACTTGAATTTGGGGGGGGTATTGAGGTATACATTTTTCTTCATTCTGCTAGGAGCTCAATGATAATTGTTCATTGAGAACCCGTGAACAAAAAAACAAACAAAAAAAAGCAAGCAAGCAAACAGCCAGTGCTGGTGGCAAATGTCTGTAGCATTGAGAAGAAGCAGCAGCATGAAGACCAGAAAGTCAAAGCCAGCCTTGGCCTCAGAGTGAGTCCACCAACCCAAGTGACATGGGAACTTGCCTCAAAAAAAAAGAAATTACAATTTGTGTGGTGGTATCCTCCTCCCATCCCAGCTATTTGGGAGACTAAGACAAGATGAAGCCGGGCGGTGGTGGCGCACGCCTTTAATCCCAGCACTCGGGAGGCAGAGGCAGGCGGATCTCTGTGAGTTCGAGGCCAGCCTGGGCTACCAAGTGAGTCCCAGGAAAGGCGCAAAGCTACACAGAGAAACCCTGTCTCGAAAAACCAAAAAAAAAAAAAAAAGACAAGATGAACAGAAATCCAAAGTGCTCTGGCATCCTACTGAGTTAAGGGCCAGCCTGAGCTAACAGGACCTTGTGTTGAAGGTGGGCAAAGTGGCTTAGTGTGGAAAGGTGCTTGTTGTACAAGCCTAACAACTGAGGTCAATCCCCAGAACCAACTCAGAAAAGTGGGCCACTGACTCCACAGGTGTCCACAGTCACACACCAATATAATGAAATCCAGGTGGTTGTGGGGCACACCTTTAATCCCAGCACTCAGGAGGCAGAGGCAGGCGGATCTCTGTGAGTTCAAGGCCAGGCTGGTCTACAGAACGAGATCCAGGACAGCCAGGGCTACACAGAGAACCTTGTCTAGAAAACCAAAAAAGGAAAAAGAGAGAGAGAGAGAGAGAGAGAGAGAGATGGGGACAGGTGGGAGATGGTAGCGCACACCTTTACTCCCAGCACTTGAGGGGCAGAGACAAGCAGATCTCTGAGTTCAAGGCCCTCCTGGTCTACAGTGTGAGTTTCAAGACAACCAGGGGCTACACAGAGAAACCCTGTCTCAAAAAAACAAAAACAAAAACAAAAACAAAAACAAAACAAAACAAAGCAAAAAAGAGAGAGACCCTGTTTCAAATGGAAACAAAAGGGAAAGGCTAAAGCTTAGTGGTAGAGCACTTGTTTAGTACTGGTGAGGCCCTGGGTTCAATCCCCAGTACCACAAGAAAAATAAAAACTTACTTTACAGATTAGCCTAAATTGACTTGCTTATAGTTCAAAACTACACTGGTTTCTTTCCTCTCCACAAAATTGTAGGAGGTGAACATCTGCTTCCTATTACATGGTTTTATTTGTAATTCAAACTCCCAACACCAAGAAAATTAACAGCAGTGTGGTGGTGGTGGCGGCGGTGGCGGCGGTGGCGCACACCTTTAATCCCAGCACTCAGGAGGCAGAGGCAGGCAGATCTTTGTGAGTTCCAGGACAGCCAGAGAAACCCTGTCTCAAAAAACCAAAAGAAAAAAAAAATTTGTTGAAGAAATGCCTTTTCAATGGTTGTGTTGTTCTGATTTTAATTCTACAGAGTAAACTAGGTCATGCATTCAATAACACCAACTCAATACATGCTATGTGGGTAGAAAGTGCTTTGAAGAATACAAAGATGAGTGAGACATGGTATTTGGTCTGAGTATGTCTAGTTTCTCGAGGGCAGGGAACACCCCTCACATACACAATAAAGAGAAGGCACAGCACAAATAAGAGTTGGTGGCTTATAGAAAACAATTTTAGTTATGGAATTAAGGACATTTGAAGTAAAAGGATCATTTAGGATAGTTTAAAAGTTCAACCAAAAGATTATTGATGGTGCTTGCTTCTGTAGCACTTAAGGATAAAATTGAACAATGCAGAGATGATTAGTATGCCCTGCACAAAGAGGACATGCAAACTTGTGAAGTGTTTCATATTTTTTTTAAAGATTTATTTATTTATTATGTATACAGAAGAGGGCGCCAGATCTCATTACAGATGGTTGTGAGCCACCATGTGGTCGCTGGGAATTGAACTCAGGATCTCTGGAAGAGCAGTCGGTGCTCTTAACCTCTGAGCCATCTCTCCAGCCCGTGTTTCATATTTTTTTAATCAGGTAAAATTATAATTTTAGTAGTTATATTTCTACACTTTTGACTAGAGTAAAATATTTCTTAGTGAATGTAAATTGCTATTTATAACATAGGAAATATGCAATTGCATAAATAATCATATCTTCTATGAACTGTTCTGTCCACAAAATTTAAAAATTGTCCATTTTCCTGAAATGCTAAACTAGTTTATCAGTTTCATTGGGATTAGTACTTGAAACAAATATTAATTATTACACTTCCTCTCCATGTAGGAGGAAGGTTGAATTTTAAGATACTTAAGGCATTTTAACCTTCATGTGGCTTCTGAAAACCAGTAGAGCATAAGAACTTGAACTCAGTACCATGAAATTGATATGTTCCCGGTACTGGTTCTGCTTACTCTTCTCTTTAACTTCTAAAAACTCTGCATTGTAGATCTTCAGGATTGGAGTAAAGAATTGTCAGTAAATATATTTTCTTTTATCAGGAAAAAGAGATTATCACTGCTTGCCTGGGGCAGCCAAGGTGAAGACAGAGGAATAGGAAGCATAGAACTTCCAGAAGGCGGTTGTGACAGAGTAAATGTAGAGCAAGGAGACCAATACCAAGCAGAGGCCACGTTTTCTATTTCGTTAGCTGAATGCAGTAGAAGCATTTGTTCAAATGCAGGTTAAAAGGTAGAGAAAGCTGACAGTAGTAGGGGTAGATGTTAAGGTGCTCTTTGATCCCCTCTTCCTGGACATCCTGGGGGCTGGAGTTCAGCTGTGGCTATCATCCTTAGGAGCCCCTGCTTATCAGGCCTAAGGAAGTAATATCTCCCACTGTTGTTAGCTTACTGCTTGACATTATTTAATTCATCCCACATCTTCATGTATCCCCTTAACTCTCCTTAACCTTATTCCATCTATTTCCTGCCAGGACTCTAACACATCACAGTTGGGTACTTTTCTAAAAGACAGACACACTGGACCAGCAAGTGGGTAAAATCACTTGGAGCACAAGTCTAAGAACCTGAGTTCGAGTCCCTGGATCCCACTGTGGAAGGAGAAAACTAACTCCCTAAAATTGTCCTCTGACCTCTCTACCTGCATGGTGGCACATAAACACCTGCACTCATACCTATCATACAGTAAGAAAATAAAAATTTAAGATCCACACCCATATATTTAATTCTGGGTTTGTCTAGACATAGGAAATATGTGGAAAGTTGCAGAGTAAACTTAGTAATGCTTACCACAAGTAATGGAAATGGGAGAAGAGAGAAGGGATAAATATGGGTGTTACATTTATGGCATTAAAATTCCTTAAGACACTAGGCTTGCATTACTTATTATTTTTATATTTTAAAATATTTCTGTTCAGAGCTTGGCATGGTGGTACTTTATTCCCAGTACTCTGGAGGCAAAGCCAGGCAGGTATCTGAGTTCAACATCAGCCTGGCCTACATAGCAAATTCATGAGAGTCTATCTCAAAAATAGGCAAAAGCAAAACAAAATTTTTTAATGATGTGTATGTGTGTATGTGCACATAAGTGCAGGTGCCTGTGGAGAGCAGAGGTGCTAGGTCCCTTGGAACTAGAGTTATAAAAGGTGGTTGTCAGCTCCCTGACATGGGTGCGGAACCAAACTCAGATCCTCTGTAAGACTAGTATACACACTCCTGACCATGAGCCATCTCTCCATTATTACTTTTAAAAAAAGAAGGAAAGAAAAAGAAAATTCTAGGTATAAATTAGACCAAGCACATCAGGAACTAGGGATAGGCTCACTGGTTAAAGTTTGCACAGATCCCTAGCACCCTTATAAATAGTCATGGCAGCGTATGCTGCTAACCCCCAAGCTGAGGAACAGAGACAGAAGATCCTGAAGACTTGTTAGTGCTCTAAGTTCAGTGAGAGATACTGTCTCAAGAGATGAAGCGGAGAGGTACTTGAGGAAGGCACCCTGGTGTCCCCCTGCCTCCACACGAACCTGCATGTGCGAGAGCACTGACACACTAGAACAAGAATTAATCCGATAAAAACTTCAGCAAATTCACTTGCAGCCCCCTCCGGTTTTATTTCCCTAACCACTCAAGTCAACAAAGACACACAACAAAACAACAACAAAGAAGCTACACTTGACAAAATATTTAATAAATACATAGTGGTAGAAATGGTTGGATTCTTGAATGAAGGGGCATCTGAGGACTCTCCATCACGGCTCCCAGCCCTTCCCTCCAGGCTGATGGGGTAACTGGAGGCCCACCAAACCAGCAGACTCCTCCACTGAACGCTCACCCTTGCCATGAAATTCCTGATGGAGGGCCACATGTTGCCGGATGCTGCGCAGGAGGCAGAGATAGGTGGCAGCTTGGAAGTGAAGCTCGTGCTGGGCTCTGCACAACTTCTCACTGGTGACCTAAAAACGCCATGAACAAAGTCAGACGGTCCGGTACCACCCCGAAGTAGCCACATGCCCCCAGAGGACGATCTGATACATGAGCTTCCTCTACAAAGTAGCAGAACACAGACACACTTGATATGTAGTTAGTATCTTCATAGAGCACTGTGTAATTAGGAAAGCTGACCTCCGGTTCGATGTTGTTTGGTCACATAAAGATTCATACATGCCTAGCATCTGCTTCCTACCACAGGTTTTATTTGTAATTCAAACTCCCAACACCAAGAAAACTAGCAGCAGCCTGGTGGTGGCGGCCCACACCTTCAATGCCAAAAATCAAGGAGGCAGAGGCAGGTGAATCTCTAAGTTCAAGCCCAGCCTGATCTACAGAGCAAGTTCCAGGACAGCCAGGGTTACACAGGGAAATCCGGTGTAGAGGTTTAAAAAAAAAAAAAAAATGACATGTTTTTCCTCCCTTTAAACAAATTAATGCTGCTTTGTGTTTCCATGACTTGAACATGGCATATACCTTCAGTATGGGGATAGGGGTTGTATTAAAGAAATCACTGAAATGGCCACCCATAGTGTGGTTTGTTGGTTTGGGTTTTGTTGTTTGGAGACAGGGTTTCTCTGTGTAGCCCTAGATGTCCTGAAACTTGCTCTGTAGACTGGGCTGTCCTGAAACTCACAGGCCTGCCTCTGCAGCCATGTGCCACTGCCCCCACCAGGCTTATGGTGTGGTTTTTATTGTGAATAAGAGAAAATATCCAGAGGCATCTGGAAGAGTCCAGAGCAGAAAGAAAAAGATGCAGTAGACTGAACATGGCCAGGACCACGGATTTTGAGGAAAATGAATAGGTGGGGAGAAAGAACAGAGTGAGCTGGAACAGCCTGAGAGTTGGGGTGGTGGTGGCGTATAATGGGGCCAGGATGCTAGTGTACGGGTTTGAAATGTATACCAAGTACTTATGAGTAGGGACTGTGAGAGCCCAGAGGCTAGCATGGACTCTGATGTACAACCGCAGATGCAATTTAACAGAGAGCCAGGTCTCTTCTGCCAGGAGTAACGGAAATGACTCCTTTGTGGGGTAGAAAACCCGTTTCCCAAGTTCCTGAGGAGTACTGGCTTTTATATAACCTGCAGAAATCCTTATGTAGTCC
Organism: Peromyscus maniculatus bairdii; assembly: GCF_049852395.1. Classification (NCBI taxonomy): domain Eukaryota; kingdom Metazoa; phylum Chordata; class Mammalia; order Rodentia; family Cricetidae; genus Peromyscus; species Peromyscus maniculatus. The sequence continues at coordinate 52,528,785 of NC_134854.1, forward strand.
AGCTTGAGCTCATTTCTGGATATATGGACTTCCTGAAACCTAACACCTCATACTCCAAAATCAGAAACTTATCTCAAAAATAAAGGTGTTGTACTCAATAGTAGTAACATGAAAATCATATGTATGTATGTTTGTGTGTGAAGTAAGTAGGTTTTCATCTTTTTGTTTGTTTGTTTTGTTTTTGTTTTTGTTTTTCAAGACAGGGTTTCTCTGCATAGCTTTGCGCCTTTCCTGGAGCTCACTTGATAGCCCAGGCTGGCCTCGAACTCACAGAGATCCGCCTGGCTCTGCCTCCCGAGTGCTGGGATTAAAGGCGTGCGCCACCACCGCCTAAGTAGGTTTTCATATTAAACTTGTTTGTACAATTTAACTAACCATCTGGAAAATCTGGATTCTAATGACTTTAAGAAACTAGAAAGTTGCCGGGCGGTGGTGGCGCACGCCTTTAATCCCAGCACTCGGGAGGCAGAGCCAGGCAGATCTCTGTGAGTTTGAGGCCACCCTGGACTACCAAGTGAGTTCCAGGAAAAGCACAAAGCTACACAGAGAAACCCTGTCTCGGAAAAAAAGAAAAAGAAAGGAAAGAAGGAAAGAAAGAAACTAGAAAGTCCATATCAATGTCCAAATCATGGTTGTTCTTCATAACACTTGATTTTTAGTACTCTGCCCTTAACTATTTTGGGATTCCAAGGTTGTGAAAAAGGAGCAGGAACATCAAGAGCTTGTCTGTGGATGGGGATGTGTTTTAACCCGGCACCACTGTATGAACAATTCCTTTTCTCAATCTGAATATCCTGTTCAAATCTGAAAACTCGAGCATGTCATATTTAATGTACTACCAGCAGCACCGCCCTGCTGGAATCAAAACTTTTTTAGAGACAAGGTCTTACTATGTAGCACGGACTGGCTAGATATGTGACACCACAATCATACCTGGGTCAAACTTTGTGTGGGTGTGGGTGTGGGTTCCTCTTTGAGAAAATGGTCTCCCTTCTTAGCCTAGCTGGCTTGAAAGTCACTGTCAGTAGGTAAGGACACTTGCTGCCAAACTTGATGCCCTGAGTTCAATCCCCCAGAACCCCTCAGTAGAGAAAGAGAACGGATTCCCCTACGGATTGTCCCCCAACCCCCACATGTTTGGCATGCACACCACCCCAAAAAGTAGATATATATAGAAATATTAAAAGGTGAGCTGGGCGGTGGTAGGGCACGCCTTTAATCCTGGAGAGGCAGAGGCAGGTGGATCTCTGTGAGTTCAAGGCCAGCCTAGGCTACAAAGTGAGTTCCAGAACAGGGACCAAAGCTGTACAGAGAAAAACACTGTCTTGAAAAACCAAAAAAAAAAAAAAAGATATCCTATTGGGTTGGGTTGCCTTGCCCAGCCTCGATGTGAGGGTTTGTGCCTGATCTTATTGTATCTTGTGCCATGTTCAGCTGATGTCCCTGGGAGTCCTGCTCTTTACTTTGGGAAGACAGGGCTGGGAGTGGATGTGGCTGGCCTGTAATGTTCTTTATAGACCAGGTTGGCCTTAACTTCTGCCTATGCTGGGATTAAAGGTGTAGGTCAGCCCTGGAGTTTTAAGCATGAATCCTGGTGTTTTCCTGAAAAGTTTCTTTTGCTGGTACTGTTTTGGGGGGTTTTGTTTGTTTGTTTGTTTGTTTTGAGGCAAGGTTTCACTATGGAGCTCTGGCTGTCTTGGAATTCAACTCTAGACCAGGCTGGCCTCAAACTCAGCGTGCTGGGATGAAAGGCATGTGCCACCACTGCCAGGTGCATCTTATTCTTGATATTTGGCCCAAGTTCTTAGTACACACAGTCCCTCACATTATGACTTTTTAAAAGCGAAGTGCATTTTAGTTGTAAGGTTTTGCATTGCTCAATTTCAGCAGTTAAGATTGCTCAAGAACATTAGGTTCCTTCCCCTAAATTCTAGTTCTCCTTATCCTTGTCCAGGTAACTGTCCTGGAGCCTTAGCTGTCCCACTTGCATTTGATCTTGTCCAAAAGGCAGAGGACTGATCACTACCCCCATTTGGGAAATGACCCATCATCTTCCATTCCCTTCTGACTAAGAGGGATATGGAGTGTGGATTTCACAGTGGTACCTCCTAAGGTTCGCATGCTGTGTGTTTATGTTCGTTACAGCAGTAAAACATGAAACCTGGAGTTGGAGATGGCTCAGAGGTTACAAGCTCTGAGCACTGGCTGCTCTTCCAGAGGTCCTGAGTTCAATTCCCATCAACCACATGGAGGCTCACAACCATCTATAATGAGATCTGGTGCCCTCTTCTGGCCTGCAGGCAGAACACTGTATATACATAATAATCCTTGTTATACAGCAAGCTAATGATGCAGATGGGAGTGCCATGATAGAATACAAGTCTCAAGTCATTGCTTTTCTCAATGGTGATGTTACATAAATAAAATACAGTGCCCACACTTGAAGAACTCTCCAATATTCCCCACTTCATTGTCTTAAAAACTGCTTTTGTCTGGCCTATGCCTTTAATCCTTGAGTTCAGGAGACAGAGGCAATCTGATACCTGAGTTCAAGGTCAATCTGGTTTACAGAGCAAATTCCTGGTCGGCCAACTTAATAGTGAAATGCTGTCTCCACACACACACACACACACACACACACACACACACACACACACTCTCCCCGCCACACAAAAACATTGCTTCCTATAAAAACTTGAACGCGGAAAGTGTGGGGAGGGGGAGAGCTTATGCCCTTGTGCCTTTAAGTGTAAGACCCCTAGGGGCTGCTTCATACAATGCCCGCCCCTAGTCCACTGCACACCCACGGACCAGACACACCAATGAAATCGTCAGACAGCTCCAGCCCGGTGGGTGGCAGATAGCAAGTCCCTAGGAAGGTGCACCCCACGTGGCTTCTGGCTGGTACGGGGACCCGAGACCGCAGGCTAGCCCAGGGCCTGGGTCATGTGGTGAGGACGGCAGGTGGAGGACAGGTCTACTCAGCCGTGTCTGCCCTAAGACATCGCAAACCCCTGCCCAGACCGCCCTCGCCTTCGCTCCCCGAGACCCGGGCCCTCTGGACACGGCTTCCCGTACCCGATGTGCTCGGAAAGCCTTCACCAGGTACCGGTAGGCTGCTGTGTCGCGATACGGTCGCCCGGTGGCCGCGTTCAGGTAGCGCAGCTCCCGCAGAAGGCCTCTCAGGGTGCGCGCCGGGGACCCCAGGGCCGCCATCTTCCTGTCCTTGGCCAGCGGGTCCCACGGCCTGGCGCCCCCCCTCCCGGCACCGTGCTCGATGGTACCGCCCGCGCCCTGGCGCTCCACAGCGCCGCCTACCGACGGCCCCGCGAGCGGCGCCCTAGGGAGTTAGAAGAAAGGCCGAGGTAGCAGTCCTGCAGAGACCCTGCCGCCGCTGCAGCCGCTGCAGCCGCCGCCGCCGCCGCCGCAGGTCCTCGGGACTGCGTCGCTTCGGACTGCCGTTAGCTGACGGCCGCCGAGACTCAGGAGAAAATGCGGCTGGCAGGAGAGAGTGTGGATTTGGCAAAGGTCATGCGAAAAAGATCTCACCGTTTCTACCAGGGATGTCAAAACTAAACGCATGCCCGCAACCCAGGGGAAGAAAATGGACTGGTCTCCTGGTGTGGCAAACCGCACCCCCCGGCTAGTGCAGGCTCACACACAGTTTTCTCTAAACAAAATGGCCGGGCGATGGTGGCACTCGCCTTTAATCCCAGCACTGGGGGGCAGAGGCAGGCCGGTGTCTTGTGAGCTCAAGACCAGTTTGTTCCAAGACAGCCAGAGGTATGTAGAGAGACCCTGTCTCAAACATAGATACATAAATAAAATGAATAATAGCTTTGACTCGTTTTTTATGTGGAAAAAATGAACCACCCCAGATGGGACTCGAACCCACAATCCCTGGCTTAGGAGGCCAATGCCTTATCCATTAGGCCACTGGGGCTCTCTAGGCTGAGGCGCTCAAACACGGTAATCAACTTGTTTCCTGTTTAGTACGTCACCGCCTAATTTTCTTTTATCCTATCTCGGAGAACCAAACCTATTATCTGCATGAGAGGGGAGCCTGCTGGGAAATGTAGTTTAGAAACCAAGAGCCCACGGTCTTGGCCCGCAAGCAGTAGGTGCAATGAAAGCAGAACGGGCTCCTGCCTTTGCTTACGTGTTCCTGTGTCTGAGCGTAGTGGACCTGCGCCTGCGCAATAGCGGGCCTGCAGGGATGTTGAACCAAACCCGCCTAGAAGACTGGCCGGCTCTTCCTTGCTCTGATTCTGTTCTCCGTCAAATTTTCACCGGAAAAGCCAGGCCCCTTCCGATTGGGCCACTTTTCAGGGTTTGCCTGTGCTCTAGCTGGTCATTAGGTGGCGTTTGTGTAGTGGTCAGTTTCTGTTTCCGGTTGCAGTGCTGAGGCCATTTCCGCAGCCAGCAATGTGTTAAAATGGTTGTGTTTCGAATTTTCAAGCGGGCTATAAACATAAGAAATTAGTAGTTACCATAATAGGAATTAATTGGGAATAATTTGGAGTTTTTCTGCTGGGCTTGTTCCTAATTGTACGTACCTTGGACAAACCCAGTGAGGGTCAGTGACTATTTTCTTTTTTCTTTTTCCTTTTTTTTTTTTTTTTAATGCAGGCCAGACAGGATCACATGCAGGTTACTTGGAAGCCGAAAGCCAGCGGTGTTTCTCTGGGAGTTGCGCTCTGCAGGAGCGCAAGAGTGAGGTAGCCCTTCGTTTGCCAGGGAGCAGATGTTGCTTGTTGATAATTTGCAATCTGGCCGAGAGGACCGCTCACCAGGGTGAGACCCGGATAGTTTGCAGACCCGGATAGTTTGCAGACCCGGATAGTTTGCAGACTCGGATAGTTTGCAGACCCGGATAGTTTGCAGACCCGGATAGTTTGCAGGCGGTACAGTGTTGAAGGACGAGTACTTTCTCTCTGAGGGTGGGTGGAGGTGGGGAGCCTTGCTGGCGGTTACAGGGAACTCAGACTTCCGAGCAAGGTCCGGGACGCCCCGTGAGGCACACAGGTTGTCCAGGCCACTCTGGAACACATTGGGTTTTCCAGTGCCGAGACTGGGGGCGGGGTCCCGGAGCAAAGGCCGGAAGGACAGCTCCTTCCACAGCTTGGTTTCTCTGTCTGTCCGTCTGTCCGTCCATCCCTCCCTCCCTTTCTCTGTCTCCTCCCCGCTCCATTTTATAAGAGCAGTGCAGTCTACTTAGGTGGCCAAACCAGACACTGTCCCATCAGCTTCCTGTATCTTAACCTTTGTCTAGCACCGACACTTCTTGTCACCCTCTGTTCGGGTATCTGAGCTAGACAGACTCTTCCCCAGCCGACAGCCTACGTAATTTTGCTTGCTGGAGTGTATTTTAGAAGCTGCTCTAGGCTCTTATGCTTTATATGGCAAGGTTAAAATTACTTTCGTCGCAAATGGTGGCGCCCTTTGGAGATTGAGGCAGGAGAATCTCTGTGAGTTGGAAGCAATCCTGGGTTACATAGTCCCAGCCTAAGTCTCAAGTAACATTTAAAAAAAAAATCATTCACTTCTGTTAGAACCCAGACCAAATGCTGCTTAGTTCATACCCATCTGAAACTGTGTCTCTAGTCCCTGGTGGCTGGTTCTGTGTACTGGCCCCAAGCGAACAGATGCTAAGCCAGGGGTTCTCAACCTGTGTGTCACAACCCCCAACCCAGGGGTGGTCTAAGACTATGGAAAACA